>NC_080860.1:2511038-2558865 GCF_030435755.1 Ochotona princeps | reverse complement strand
AATAAGCTGCTTTTTTTTTTAAGTACAAAACAATAGCTGAAAAAAATTTCCCAAAGGCACAACTTTTTCTGGGAAGCTTTACAATAAGCACCATTTTATGATACTTTTCCCTTGTCTTACACCAGTAGAAATATTTAATTGTGGGGCATAAAACACAATGAACCGATCACCTGCCAGGCATGTTCACTTCAGAAATAACCCTGGACATTTGTTTCCCTTCAGTCTTGGCGCCACCATCTCCCTGGGGAGTCAGCTCAAGGTTTCCATCGTCTTCCTCCCCAACACCCACGCTCTGCAAAGACCCCACTCCGGCCACCACCAAGCCCGGGAGCTCGGGACTGAGACGTGTTTACCATTTGAAGCAGGAAGTCGGGTCCCAGGAGAGCCGGAAGCTGACTGGCAAAGACGTCATCATGACAATCCCGCGGAACGCAACGGGAATGTGCCTCTCGTGGGCGTGCGGGAGGCCTCTGGCAGAGCCAAGAAAAGCAGGGATCCCCGCGGCGCTCGCACCTGCCGGCCTGACACCGGGCCCACAGCTCCACAACCGCTGTGCTGTGGTTGCCGACCTCAAGCTGAGTTGTGCTTTGGCGTTTATCGCTTCTTCTAACCCGGTGCAGTGATTTCTTCTAGAAGCCCAATACTAGGCCTGCCTGTTGTTACTAAGGAATATTAAAAGCAGAAATGGAGATGCCGGGGATCGAACCCGGGGCCTCATACATGCAAAGCATGCGCTCTACCACTGAGCTACATCCCCCACCCTTGTGCAAGGAATGCTTGAAAAGCAAGTCTAACTGTATTCATTCTATATGCTACTATAAAGCTGGGTTCAGTGTAGTTATAGACACAAGTCTTAAGACCACAGCGGCACTTCCCTCTTCTTCATGTTTAAGATAACACGTTTTTTAAATTACTTCATAGTCAAAGGCTTATGCGCCACTAAAGATTATTCTTAAAGTTGGTCTTGTTTTTTGCCCTGAGCTGCAATTGTGTGCGGTGTTTCAGCGATGTAGCATTTAGCAAAGGCAAAGCAGAATAAATGATTCTGTGTGTCCCACGCAGGCCCGTTCCTTCACAGCCTCGGACTAGAATTCTGGCCGACGCCAGAAGCAGAACCCAGTGTCTCAGCTCACTCCTCGCCGATACACAGCAGTGTCTGCAGCCCAGGAGGGCTTCGGCCGCTCCCAGCGTCCCCGCGCCCACTGGGACCGCGGCCTCGGAGTCCGCCTGGAGACGCGGCCAGGGCCCTCAGCGCTCCTCCGCAGCGGCGGGAGGGCGCGGGGTGCAGCCGCGCTGGTCTGGGCCCCCTCCCCTCGTGGGTGCCACGTCCAGGGTCGCCCCGAGGGCTGCGGACTCGCGTCCTCCTGGGCAGGGACTGCGAGAGGCGGGAGGGAGGGGAAGCAGGAAGAGGGGCTGCCTGCGGTCAGCTCGGCAGGTGCCCCTGGTCCTGCGGACCAGCCCGACCGGGAGCACTCTGCGGGCCACTGGTAGAGTTGAAATCAACAGGGGTAAACAGGGCTCATTGCTCACTGCCGCTATACAGACCCTGTATATGGGCCCGCACTCGGGGAAGGAGTGTTGGTCCGGGTCCTTCGGTTGGCTGCCTTACCTCTCATTGCAATAAAACTGTGTCGTGACTGTCACTGGTGAGCGTAACCTTCTGTTTTAATGGTTGAGTGGTTGCAATGACCCGCACAGTCACCCCACGCTGCCGCGCCAGCTCACAGCTCACCCCCGACCCCAGCACCCTGGCAGCCTGCAGCCCTGGGCTCCCCAGAGCAAGCAAAACGTTACAGCTACCTCCCGTCGGGGAATCGAACCCCGGTCTACCGCGTGACAGGCGGGGATACTCACCACTATACTAACGAGGACAAGTGCCAGAAGTGGTAACTCCAGCAACTCTGTTAAAGAATAGGCGAGTTTAAAAGCAAATGTTTTTAAAGCAAATAAAGGTGTTTAAAAAAAAAAAAAAAGAATAGGCGGGTTTAGCAATGTCGGGGGGAATATCTGTCGGGGGGGTGGGAGTTTGGGGGGAAATCCCAGTCTATACGAAACTGTAACATATAATTCAAAAATTCAAAATTAAAAAAACTATTAAAAAAAAAAAAGAATAGGCTGGCTTTCTCTAACACCGTTTTCCTTCCCGAGTTCGCCACGCAGGAATTCGCAGGGTAGAGAGGACCGTGCAGGAAGCAGACGGCAAAGAGCCCGCCGCGCGGATAGCAGCCTTGGGGGAAGTTGAGGGGGCGTAAAAGGAGGCGGACCTCCCGTTGGGACAGGGAGGCTTCCACACTCCACGAAAGGGGAATCAGCAAGAAAAGCAACGACTGCCGAAACCCGGGATCGAACCAGGGACCTTTAGATCTTCAGTCTAACGCTCTCCCAACTGAGCTATTTCGGCCGCTGCTGCTGCAGAGGGCGCCTGCCGGTCCTTCCTGTGGCTGGCCGAGCCTCGCGTCTCCGGTCCGCCTGAGGTCCAGCCGGGAACTGGGGCTGGGCAGCAGTCCGGCCTTCCGGGCCGCGGCCCTCAGGAAGCCTCAGCGGTCCCGGGCGGGCGGCCCCAGAGCCTTGCTGCTTCCTGCTCGCTGCCTCCTGGGACTCCTCGCCCAGCCGAGCGCGGCAGGTCACTGCAGGCTAAAGGGGCCAGCGAGCCTCGCGGTCAGGAGCAGGCGTAGCCGGGATGCCTGCGGTCCCAGGCGGCCTCCGGCCGGGCGCCGCCTGCCTCTCCTTCCCTCTGGGACGGGAGAGGGAGTGCCCTTCCCGTGTGAGGCCCGTGGGCAGGCACCCGCGGGGCGCCGTCCACAGCTAGAGAGACCAGCTGACTGGGAGAGCCGTGAGGGGAGAGGGTGAGACCTGCGGAGGCAGCAGCCAGGCAGGTGCGGGCCTGGGCAGGAGGGAGGACAGGAGGCCTGCTTGGGGAGCAAGCCAAGGACAGGGCGACAGGTGACCCCAAAGTTGTGTGTGTGTGGGGGGGGGTAGTGATATGTGGAGGAGCCACAGGGCCGGCCAGTCTCCTTTGCTTTTGAAAGACGCCAGTGTCCTTCCTCATCCCCAGCGCCACTGGCCCAGCTGTCCCCTCCCAGTCACCTGGTGACTGTCGCAGCCCACTGGACCCACGTGGTCAGGACACAGACAGGCACACGGTGGTGACCACATTCAGATGTGGAGAGCAGGTGGCCACTGTGAGCCCTGGAAGAGGCCACAGTCTGCAAATCCGGGTTCCCCCAGAGGCGGGAGTGTTCCAGATCCTGGGGCGCCATTTAGGCTGCCGTCTGACACTTGGGCGGACCTCTCAGTGCAGGGTACGTCTGGGCAGAATGGCCAGCCGCAGAGCCCTGGCATGCTCATTGTAGACGCGGGCATCAGGCCCGGCTTGATCCAGGCCAGCCATCGGCACACCCGGCCCGGAGCCTGTAAGAGGGACTGGACTTCGCCATCCATCCCGGCCTTCGGTCCACGGCCACCCAAAGCAAAGCCGATGTTCTGGAAACGTGGCTCGAGTCACGAAAACACAAACACAGCGAAAAACCTCAGACACGAAATGACTGCTTTTCAAACGACTAGTTCCCTTGCTTATTTTGTGTGTTTTGGTCGAAGTCGCTGAGTTTCCAGCCTGGCCCGTCGCTGACGTCAGCACACAGGTTTCTCCGTAAGTTTCGGGCTCTGCGATGGTGCTGAGGGCGCAGGTACCTCAGGGAGCACAAGCCGAGTGGCCTCCGTCAGCTCCCGGGGCCAGCAGCCTTCCACCATGGGGCAGCCAGGCTGGTCTCCCAGAGCAACCTGGTGGCCAAGACCCTCGCTCCAAATGCCACGGCCAGAGGTGAGGCTTGGCCTGCTGGGCCAGCCGCCCCAGGAGGCTGTCTTTGCAACTTGGTTTTCATGAACGCCAGACGCTCAGTGTCGGCCATGCACGGCCTGCAGCTGCCGCGTGGGTGAGGGGCAGTCCAGGAGGAGGCTGAGGAGGGGCTGCTCCGGCCGCACCTGCGGAATACAGGCGGCGGCCAGGCTTGCAGCTGGACAGCCTGGGGCCGGCCTGAGTGCTCCTGTCCGGCGAGGGAAGGCGGACAAAGCCGCCCCGACCCCACGGGCTGACCCCGTGCCGCTCTGCTCCCGTCCCCGGGGCCACCTCTGGTTTCCAAATTGCCTTGAACCCGGATGGAAGCTGTAATTGCACAGGCGGACTACAGATGGAGGGGGGTGAGTCCGCGGCAGTGGCCGGCGTCCCCAAAGTGTCCAGATTCCCAGAACACGCAGGGGGCAGAGGGAGGAGAAGCTGCCAGGATCACACAGACAGTTGCACTCCTGAGAAATCAGAGCACACAGGAGAAGGAGGCCCCGGTTCCGAAGGGCGAAGGAGGGCGCGCTGAGCGTGCAGGGTGCACAAAGGGACCGCGGGAGATCGGGATGGGGAGCAGCGGAGGTTACAGCCGACCCACGCCTGTAAAAGGAATCGGCCTCACGCAGGGGCCCGCAGTGCCTTCCCAAAAGTGGAAAACACACACAAGACCTCCCCGTCGGGGAATCGAACCCCGGTCTCCCGCGTGACAGGCGGGGATACTCACCACTATACTAACGAGGACCAGCCATGCTGAGCGCTTTCCGGCCCGGTTCCTGTAGACACGCACCCTAGGGTGGCGGTGCCCGGCTGCCGCTGCGGGGAGGCGCGGCCGGTGGGCCCTGCCCGGGGTTCCCAGACAGCGCGGCGCGCCCGGGAGCCGAGAGGCCGGAGGAGCCGGGTGAGCCGGGTGCGCGCCTCCTCCGGTATCAGCACTCCCCGAGCCGCCGCCCGCAGGCAGGGGATGTAGCTCAGTGGTAGAGCGCATGCTTTGCATGTATGAGGCCCCGGGTTCAATCCCCGGCATCTCCACTTATTTTTGTTTCCCCTTGAATCCTTTACCTGGCTGCAAAATCCAGTATCTTGCAGGACCCGGATGCTGTCCACCGCCTCCGTCGCAAAGGCCCGCATTTCTGCCTCCAGGGTGGTCGTGTGCAAGGCTCGGGCAACTGCATTTATGCGCAAACTCCTATTTTTTTTTTTTAGGTCCTTTTATTCAAACAGGGTAGGAATGAGGCCTGGGGTGGAGAGGAGAGGAACAAGAAGGGCGGCAGGGTGGGGGCTGCCAGGACAAGGGAAAGGGGCAGGATGGAGGGGAAGGGGCAGAGCCAGAAGGGAAGGGGAGAGAGGGGCTGCGTGCTGGCCCTGGGGCTGCTGATTTATCAAGTCCTGATGAGGGAAATTCCAGGGCCTATGAAACTGTATCAGAAAATAACAATAATGGAGGGAAAGAAAAGTCCTGGGTGTCCGGCAGTGGCGCCTGAGCCGGGTGCTGTCACAGCACAGCGCCCGCTGTGTGCCACGTCGCAGCTGGCAGCCTGGCATCCCTGGATGTGGACTCTAGTCTCCTACATCTTACACTCTCACTTCAGAGGCCGTGCGTGGAATTGGCTGGGCGTGCGGGCGCCGCCGTGAGGAGGGCCATGCACTGCGCGTGGAGGGCCAGCACTTTCTCTGAGACCTTGGATGGTCTGCAGGGTTTGGGGGCTACCTCTGGCGGCCCCCGGGGGTTCACAGCTGCAGGCTCCTTCCAGGAGCACCCTCCTCCAAGGGTACGGCGTCTTGGCAAACATTCCTCCCCGTTTCTTGTCGCACCCTGCAGTTGTAACCTCTCCGTGTCTGGGACGGATTCATCCCGTGCATGTGAGGGGGCGCGCACAGGAACCTCAGCGAGGTCCCTCACGGGACTGCCCCACGCCGGACACCGACATGAGCTCAGGGTGGCTGGATACACTCCAAGCACAACCGAGAACTGGTAAAAGCGGGCCGGGATCATCCCGCGGGGACGGCTGGGCCTCGTTTCTCCTCTTGTACCCCGCTCTCCCCCACAAACAAGAAGAAACTATGCAAACAATGGGTCTCACCCACTCTGCCCTGATCCTCAACGCTTCGCACCTAATCTACTATGGAAACATCATCAGGAGAAAAAGCGGGGTGGGATGAGGTCCTAACAGTTGCCGTGACACTCAAGCCCAGCAACCAAGCACACTGGGGCTTGCCTCCAGGCCACACTGTGCTGAAAGATCACCTCAGGCAGGTGGGGTGACCTGCAGGGACAAGACCGTGGCCAGCTATGCACCTGACCAAAGGCTTGTTTTCAGGACCAGGGGCCCAGGGCGGAGCAACCTTCAACTCACGTCCACCAACACACGGACGTGAAACGTGGCCTGTCCGTGTGGCCAACTGAGTGAACTGTGGGAGAGAATGGGGCAGTGACATGTCCCCTGGGATGCCAGGCCAGGCCAGAGGCGGTCAGGGACCAGGGCCCTCCTGACCACAAAGGGAAATGCAGACAGACGAACTGGGCAAAGCTGACTGGAGATGAGGGCACACAGGAATATCATGGCAAGGCCACTGGAGCCCCCTTCAGGGAGGACCACACCACGTGCCCTACAGGAAGCAAAGCCTTGCTGTGACTGTGGGGACAGGGGTGGCCACCAGCGCGTGCTGTACCTGAGCTGGTGGCCGAGGGAACAGTGGGGGACAGGGGTGGCCAGGCCGAGCTGGTGGCTGAGGGAACAGCGGGGGGACAGGGGTAGCCAGGCAGCGCGTGCTGTACCTGAGCTGGTGGTTGAGGGGACAGGGGGAACAGGTGTGGCCAGGCAGCGCGTGCTGCACCTGAGCTGGTGGCTGAGGGGACAAGGCTCTTGGACACCTCCCAGTGGCCAGGACTTGGTTCTCTGAAAGAGCTAGTGTTACCAGCTGACCTTCCATGGCAGCAAGGAACGCATGTTGTCAGCATGTTGCCATCACCGGCAGGCTGGGCAGGATGCCAGTGTCCGGGGACCCCGGGCAGCAGAGGAGGGGCCGAGCCCCAGGCTGGAGGAGGGAACTTACCATAGACTTAACAAAAAAATACATTTATTTATTATAAAGGTAGAGTACTGGGGGGGGGGGCGCACACACACACACACACACACACACACGCACACACACACCACCTGTCACGGGGCCACAGCGGTCAGGACTGAGGTCAGCAGCAGACTTCCTCACAGGTTTCGCACGGGGGCGCCAGCGGCCACCTCCAGGTACAAGAGCAGGCAGCCGGGTGCAAAGTGGAACAGTCGGGACCTGAACCTGCGTTCTGAAGGCCTGTGGCCAGCTGGGCAGGTGAGCAGCCCAGTGAGCGTGTGGGAGGGAGGGGGCTGGGCAGTTAGGGCAGGCCAGGCTGGCCTCCAGGCTCTGCCCCACAGTCCATGGCGTGGGTGACCTGTCACTCAGACCAGATGCTGGGCCCTCCCTGTGGGTGGCAGAATGGTGGTGATTCCTTGGTCCTACCCCAGAAAATAGAAGGGGCTCTGGGACCCCTGTCAAGGCCAGTCAGCATGCTGTGGCAGAGGGACGGGCAAGGTCAGCTCCGGGCCGGCTGACAGCTGACTGCCAGGGGCACCAGATGTGTACTCCACACAGCTGCACACAGGGATGGGGCCGGTGCCCACCTTCCACGGGAAAGAGCTCTGAACAAGTGTATATGGGGGGCCCACACCGCTAGGCAGGGCCCCCAACAGCGCAGGCCTGTCTGCGGAGGTCCCCTCTGCAACAGGCACCAGCCGGTGAGCGGAAATCTCATCCACCATGTGCCCCGACACAGACCATGGTCTGGGCAGCAGGCCTGTCCCTGCTCCGGCTGGAGTGGAGGAGCTCTCTGGGGCCTCGGCTTGCCCCATGCGAGCAGACGGGTCAGAGGGACCGGAGCAGGTGTTGATGGCTGCAGGTCACTGCCGCTCAGTCCTCTTAGCCTTCAAACCAGTCCTCAGCCTTGCAGCAGGCGTGGGGGTCAGTGGTCAGAGGTCGGTGGTTGGGGGCCAGGCCTTTTCGACATCGGCGTGCACGGCTTGGGGGAGCCATTCGCAGTACTGGGCCAACAGGTCTGCAGGGCAACAGAGAAGCCGTGTCAGGGACCTGCCATGGCAGGGGCAGCTCGTGCCCACTCTCACCCACTGACTCTGGCAAACTCACATCTGGGGTTTTTCCTCCACGCAGCCAGCAGGGCATCGCGGCAGTCGGCCTGCTCGGCCACCAGGGCGCTCAGCAGAGTCTCCGTCCTGGGCTGCAGCCTGTTGTGCAGTAGGAGTTACAGAGCAAGGTCAGGACTGTGGGGCAGGAGGGGCTGGATGGGGAAGGGTCCCGGCCCAATCAGCTGGGGACTCAAGGATCTACACCTTGCCCCCACACTCGCACCTCTCCAGGTCTCTCTCGTGGAGCCCATCCTGGAGACCTGTGCTGTGAGTCACCAGCCCCTCAGGGCCTTGCGTGGCAAGGGACACGCAGCTCCAGGCCCCCATCTCGAGTTTCCAGATAAGCACAGGTGTGCGTTGGTACCTGCTCGCCCCTCAGGGAGCTTCCTGCTCCCCAAAACTCTGAACCACCCCTGTGAAAGCAAAGGCTACTCTGCCCCACTGGAAGGCAGGGCATTTTGGGGACCTGGAGGGGCCTGGACCTTGGGCAGAACAGAGGAGATGGAAACGAGGAGCTGAGGGGGAGGAGGTGGCAGTGGGAGCTGGGTGGGATGAGGCGGTTTGCATCCAGCTTGCAGGGTCCCACCCCAGGAATCCACAGCTACCCAGAACCTCAGAAATGACCCTGCTGGAGAGAGGATCCCGCAACTGTCACACACTGGGATGATGACCTCACAGAGGAAGGAGGCCGGGGCAGCCGGAGACTGCAGCGGGGCAGCCACAGGCCGAGGCAGCCGGAGACTGCAGCGGGGCAGCCACAGGCCGAGGCAGCCGGAGACTGCAGTGGGGCAGCCACAGGCCGAGGCAGTTGGCTGCCAACAGCTGCCGGAGGAGCCCGCACGGCCCACAGAGTGGAAACCAGAGAGGACCGCTTCCCGGACCCCAGTGTGCAGGCCTGTCCCAGTGGCCCCAGGAGAACACATGGACTGCCCCATGACACCTGGGGGGCATACCTGGCCCACGTCTTCAGCATGGTGTTGGGGCTGGACAGCAAACAGCTGCGGAATGTGGCCAGCTTGGAAAAGACCTGAGGAGAGATGGTGCAGGACTGAGGTCCGGGCATTCCTGCTCATGGCACCGAAGGGTAGGCAGAGGGCCCCCTGCCTACCTGCCCTTCCAGCAGAAAGCGTGCGAAGTGCTTGTAGCGGTCGAGGCCCTCCGGGAAATCCACCTGCACGGCGGGGAGCGGCCAGCCAACTCGATCTGGAAGGCAGGTGCTGGTGAGAGGCGGTGCTCGGAGGCCAGCCTCACCCCCAGTGGGACAGAGGGCCTGTAGACACTCCCCAAGACACAGGTTCCAGGCAGGGGGACGGGCAGCCCAGACTCACAGAACACGCTGGTGCGGTGACAGAGCACCCGGCCCTTCTCGGGGCAGTAGGTGGGGGCTGGCTCCTCCAGCGGCTTGTCAAATTGGCAGTAAGAGGGCAGCAGGGCCGGGATCCACTCGACCTCCACGGCAGAGACGCCTGGGGACCAGGGAGAGGGCCAGGGTCACGGCAGGCCATGCCGCCTGGATACACCTGCCGCGGCTCACCAGGGCTGCCAGTTCCACACCTTTCATGTACATCTTGGTGGTCTCCACAATCTCCTGATAGATCACAAACTCAGGGAGCTCTCTGAAGAGGACGGAGCTGGGGTGGATGAAGACGGGGTCGTCCAGGAGGGGCGTCTGCACAGACAAGGAGGGAGGGCGATGTCAATGCAGGAACCAGACCCCGCCATTCAGAAGAGCCCCAACGAATGGCTGTGCTGGCTGCGAGGGACATTGAAACTGGGCACACTTCAGTATGATGGATTGGCAGTGCCATGCGCTGCAAGCTCACTCAGGGGCACGGGAGGCCCAGAGAGGGCAGGGCGGGACTGGCAGGGCAGGGCTTCTTTCATTTAAACAAGCAAACAAAAAAAGCCTTTATCTATCCATATTTTTTAAAGGCACACCATGACTTAGCACTGGCTGTTGCAAGCATTTCAGGTGTAAAATTCTCTCTGTGCCTTTTGAATAAATGAACTTGAAAAAAGAAAGAAAACACTCCTAAGCTGAAGGTGGCGGCCATCGCCGGGAGCACCCTGGAGCCATGAGCTCTGTGTGGACGGAGCTTAAGGGGTGTCAGTGGTTACACCACGAGGAAGGGGGACAGAACCTACTCCAAGATGGGACCCCGTTGGTGCGAGGGGACCTGGGGCCACGCGCAGGCCGGCAGCCTGACGGGAGGCAGGCCTTACCTTGTAGCCATTCCTCCACCGCTCGTCCAGAAGCTCCTCGCTCTGCACCCTGCGGGCCAGGTGGTCGCCCAGGCCGGCCATCACAATCTGCCGCAGGTAGGTCACCTGGCTCTCGGTGGGTGGCTGCATCTTGGGGTCCACAAAGAGCCCGGCCTCGGGGCACACGGCATTGACTGGGGGTGAGGGCTGGGCATGAGGGCAGCGGCAGAGGCCACTGACGCTGGGACGGGGGGTGCACTACTGAGCCAGGGCACAGCCTCAGCCCCCTGCCCCTTGGGAGACACCATGTCCCAGAGCCCTCTGTTTCCCTGCAGGCCCTGGGTGCTCTGGCAGCTGCTGAGCCCAAGCATGGGGTCTAGGCGAGAACTCTTCTCAAGCTGGGAAGGGCCTGGGGGACAGAACCAGAAGGGTGCAGCCAAGCAAGAGATGGGAGTGAGACAGGGACTGTGAGGGCACCCCAAGTGTGACATGAAGTCAGCTGGCAGTCTGCCCCGTGCTGTCACGTGGAGTCAGGTGGGTGAGCTCAGGCGGTGGGGGTGTACCTGCAGTGGTCAGCTAGCCCCGCAGGTGGGTGAGCTCAGGTGGGGGTGTACCTGCAGTGGTCAGCTGGCCCCGCAGGCGCCGGGTCTCCAGCATGGCCTTGTAGCGCAGCCCATTGCTTTCACAGAACTGGGGAGAGCAGCCGGCATACTCACAGGCTCCTACGGCACCTGCAAGAGGATCAGCCGCCCTCACTCCAGGCCCACACCAGGCCAGGGCACCACAGCCACCCCCATGCCCAGCAGTGGGTACCCACCCAGGAGCACCATGAGGTCGCCGAGCTTCAGGGATGCTCCTTGCCCTGCCCAAGTCCTCCTCATCTGGGCCACCCGAGCCCGCTTGCCCTTCAGCACAGTGAGCTCCTCCTTGCTGGCCGCCGGCCTGCAGAACACACATGCACATACTGTGCTGAACAGGTGGCTGCTGGCCTCAGGGAGCCCCCAGGCCCAGCTGCAGACACACCACAAGGGCCACTGCCCTTCCTGGGTTTGCTCGCTAAGTGGACTCACTCCAAGAGGCTCATTTCTGGAAGCAAAGTCCCTCCCACGACCTGGGCCCTCTCCTGCCAGGAGCCCCGGGGCCATGGCCGCCATCGGCCAGAGGGTTCCACACAAGGCCACCCACTGAGTCAGGCCCAGCTCAGTTCATGGCCCGGCCCCCACCACACCTGTCCAGTTCCTCAAACAGCTCCCGCACAGTCATGGCAGCCACGACAGTGATGGTGTAGGGCAAGCAGTTGTGCTGGCGGCTCAGAGCCAGCATCTTGGCGTAGCGGGGCGCCACAGGGAAGGTGGCCATGGTCCTGCCCAGCGTGGTGATGGGGCAGCTGAGCCGGGAGCTGTGCACCTGCAGCTGCTTCGCCCTGCAGGGAAAAGAGGGCTGCCTGTGGCTCGCTGCCCTGAAGGTCAGAGCTGGAGTTCCCGGGTGCCAGGTGCCTCGTGCCCCCACTGCACCTCTCTGCCTTCTGGGGGGCCTGCAGGGCCCCCAGCGCGATCAGCAACTCCTCTGCAGCAGCCAGGGCCTCCACCGAGGGGGGCGTTGGGAAGGGGAAGTTGATGACCTGGGACAAAGGCACATGGCAGGGACAGTGAATGCCAAGTGTCCCTAAGGGGGGACTACACTTGCTGGCCAGGGGTGGAGACGCTGCCCCCATGTGCCTCCCCAGGGAAAGCTCCCTACTGCCCACCTTCCGAGCACAACTCACACCAGCTGGGATGTGCATGGACACAGACAGGGAACACAGGTGCCCTCCAGGTACCCTAGGTGAGGGTCCCTCCCCCTCTCCCGCAGGCCTGGGTCGGGTCAGGCTGCAGCCAGGAGTAAGAACACGTGGTGTGCACAAGGACTGACGGCCGCACACAGGCAGCGTACAGGACTGTGTGCCCACGCTGCCTGTCCCGGGCTGCCCACAGGGATGGAGCGTTGGGTAACCCTGTGTGTGTGTGTGTGTGTGAGAGAGGGAGAGGGAGAAAGAGAGAGACACAGCACACAGTGTTAAGTGTAGGGTACATCTGTGTGTATGTGGGGCTGACGACTGCACACTGCCTGTCCTGGGTGCCCAAGGGGATGCCATGTTGGTTAAGCCTCTTTGTGTGTCTGTCTGTGTGTGTGAGGGGGAGTGACCGGGACCAAACCTGCCGGGGCACCTGCAGCTCTGTCCCCAAGCCTGACCTTCTCAATGTTGAGCGCCTTCATTTGCAGGATGAGGTCCTCTACGGGCCGCCGGGTGATCTCTGGAGCAGGGAACTTCTCAAAGTCTCCAAACACCGCGGATGAGTACAGCCTGGGCAGGGAGGGCGGGCACAGGGAGACACGGCTCAGCCACGCCAGCCCCGGCCAGTCCTGCCCGGGCAGCCTGCCTTGTCCTATCCCGCCCCCTCAGCTGTGAAATAGACAGGGCGGCAGCCTACAGGGGGCCGTGGACAAAGCACGACGGCCAGTACACAGAGAGCACCCAACACAGGCCCCGCAGGGTCAGCACCTGCACTCACGTGGGAGACTCAGAAGAAACTCCTGGCTCCTGAACATGGCTGGCCCAGCCCTGGCTGTTGAGGCCAGCTGGGGAGCGAACCACCACATGGAAGACCACCATCTCTACCTCTTCTCAATTCAATGATTTTTTTTTTTCATATATAAACAAAAGGATAGGGGCTCAGCAACAGAACAAGGGACCAATGCAAATGTGAGCTTATGACAGCCCAAGGACACAGGACCCAGAAGATGGGAGAGGGACAGTGCCACTCCTGCACGGGAACCAGGGACCCACCTGTAGCAGTGGCCGGGCTCTGTCCGGCCCGCCCGGCCCGCCCGCTGGTCAGCCGATGCCTGGGAGACCCAGGTGATGCGGAAGGAGGACACACCGGTGACACGGTCATAGTAGCGCTTCTTGACCTTGCCACAGTCCACCACGTACTTGATGCCAGGGATGGTAAGGGATGTCTCGGCCACATTGGTGGCCACCACACACAGCCGAGCACCCTCTGGAGGCGGCCTGAAGACCTGGTGTGGGGGTCAAGGGAGGGCCAGTGGGATGCAGGGTGCGTCAGAGTGGGCCAGGCCTGGGCACTGGGCAGGGGAGCAACCAAGTCCTCCCATCTCAGGACCCCAGTGTCCTCTCAGAACCCTCAGGGAGGCACCGGTACCTGCGCTTGCTTCTCGGGGGCCAACAGCGAGTATAGCGGGAGCACATGGAGTGGCAGGGATGCGTCCAGCTGCTCTCCTGGGGGATACAGACGCTGCTGACCCCTGTGTGGGGCAGCTTGTCCACATCCACCAGCGCCCTGTGCCAGGAGCTCAACCCTCGATGAACAGGGCAGGCGGGCCAAGCCTGGGGCCCGGTGAGAGACTCTGGACGATTTGCCCACCATAGATGCCCTGAGCGCAGCTTGCAGCTCCTGCCACTGGTGCTCCAAGGGCTGACACCGCTGAACTTGGGCAGTTTTTGGGTGCCCCACACAGTAGCGTACTGGCCCTATTCACATTCTTACAGCCTCAATGAACACACCCTAGAGCCAGCATTCCCAGCCACCGCCAAAGCCCATGCTCACACGGGCATGGTGCCCAGTGACACTCAACACCCCCAGTACGGCACGGCCTCCCTGTACCAGGCAGCTTTGGGAGTTCAGAGCACAGCGGGGATGGAGCACCCAGAATGGCCGGCTCTCTGGTGCGGACAGCCACAGCACAAGGACAGTACTTAGGGTTCATGGCAGCTGCCGCCCAGGCCTATGGCAGCGTCTGCCGTGTGGGGCAGGGGTGGTGGTGGCACTCAGCACACACTGGGGGTACAGGACTGAGTGATATGAGGGTGGGCTCCACTGGGCACACCTCCACCCATGTCGTCATCCCCCAGGTCCAGGTCCAGGTCCGATTCCAGGGCGGCCTCCTCCTCATCCACCTCCGCCTCCCTGTCCTCGTCGCCCTCTCCGGCTGGCAGCACCGAGTAGTTGTCCAGGCTGATCAGGGGCAGTGTCTGTGGTCAATGAGATGCCAACAGCATGAGCTACGGCTGCCCCTGGTGTGACCACTGTTGTGCACAGGGACAATGACCCCACTGACCCCTGCCTGCATGACAGCCCTGCGTGGGTTTGCCCCCTGGACCAAGAGACAGCCACAGGAGCCACGGCCTAGGGCTGCTCTGAGCACGCTCCAGTGCAGCAGGTGAGAGCAGGAGCCCTCCACTGCAGAAGACCCCCTGCTCCCACTTCTCCAGCAAGCATGGTGGGGCCTGCCCTCCCCAGGGCTCTCACACGCCCTGCTCAGGCTGCTGGAGGCCCAGCACAGTTGCCAGCAGCTCCATGTGACCGCTGTGCACAGGTGGTATGGTGCAGCCAGGAGACTAATTTCTCATTTTCCTGCAATCCAACACGGGCTGGTGGCCACCATGCTTGACAATGTGGCTTTGCAGCCCAAGCCGCCAACAGGCTCTGCACCTACCGAGGCAGCCTGAGCCTTTCGTGCCCTCGTCCGTGACTTCTTGAACTTTCGCATCTCTTCCGCTGACTCTTTCTCATCTTCCTTCTCTGCAAAGGAGGAGACGTGAGGAGAGAGACACCTTGTGGCCAGAGCAGGGCAGGACGCTCTGCTCCTCACTGGGGAAGGGCAGCTCCAGCCACGGAGCCAGCGAGGGGCCAGCGAGGGGCCAGGTTACCTTGGGCCTGAGGCCTGGAGTGTGGGAAGGCCTTCCTGAGCCTGCGGCACAGCGCGTGCACCTCAGCCTGCCCCGTCAGGAACACCAGGATGCCACCTGCAGGAAGAATGGTTCTCAGCAAGCATTTCCTTAGCAATGACCATCAACCTGCCACATCAGCTGGGGGCTGTCTATGCCAGTGAGCCAGGCTGCACAGACAGGCCAACGAGCCACACGAGGACGGGAGGCACTGTGAGGGCTATTCAGTCAAGAGACCTGGGGGGGCCACTCCCAGGAATCGTCCAAGAGGACAGGAATGAGGTGTCCTGTGTCAGGCCTGAGGCCGAGGTGGGCTCCTGGTGCAACCCCAGCAGTAAGAACCCCAGGCAGCCTTGCACCCGGTCACTGGCAGGACACGGGCAGGTGCCACGGCTCCTGCAGGAGGAAGCCACATGTGCTGGAGACCTCCCTCCCACTGTGCCCTTCCAGCAGGGCGCAGCAGGCAGCCTCAGGCCCCGGCTCTGCAAGACCAGGACTTCCTGAGCTGCTGTACTGCAGGTGCACGCGTGTGTGTATGCGTGCCACCAGTGCCCGGGACCACGGTTTCCTCTGACACCAATCTACCCCAGCCAGGTGAAGTCGGTTTCGACAACACCAGGTAAGCAAGGGGACATAGCAGAACGGTGAATCTCAGCTGAGGTGTGCCCGTTCCCCCATCTATGAGGGGGCACTACCAGTGCCCAAGGGCTGTCCTGCCATCGAATGTGGCCAACCCTCAGCTGTCTGCTCCGGCTCAGTCATGCAGCGTCGCACTGTTTTGGGCAGAAAGAGGCAAGCTGGCACTGTGAACATTCCAGAAGCAAATCAGAGGGGCCAGGGCCTGGGCCTCAGCCCGCTGCCCACCCTGCCCTGGCCAGGGCCTCACCTGCAGGCAACATCCGGTGGATCTTGCACACTTTCCGGAAGCACTCGCCACTGTAGTCTTCCAGCGGTGTGCGCTTGTTGAAGTGCACTGTCACCGGGAACTGGCGGGACTCCACCTACGGGATGCCCGGGCAGGTGCGGGCGGAGAGGGACTGCTGTGCCCAGGAGCTCCCCAAGAAAGTAAGAGGGGGAAGAGGATACGCTCGCACAGGAGCTCTCCAAGAACACATGTGGGGAGCGGAGAGGAAGAGGAGCTTCCTGCCTCTTCCCTGGTCTTTCTGCATGCTGTTCTTTTTAAGATTTCTTATTTTATGGGTTTGTGACAATAGCCTAGTGGCTAAATCCTTGCCTTGTATGTGCCGGGATCCCATATGGGCGCTGGTTTATGTCCTAACTGCTCCACTTCCCACCCAGGTCCCCCGCCTGTGGCCTGGGAAAGCAGTAGAGGCTGGCCCAAAGCCTTGGGACCCTGCATCCACACAGGAGACCCAGAAGAAGGTCCTGGCTCCTGGATCAGCTCAGCTCTGGCCACTGCAGCAACTGGGGGAGTGACTCAGTAGGCGGAATATCTTTCTCTACATCCTTCTCTGTAAATCTGCCTTTCCAATAAAAAGAAATAAATCTAAAAAAAAAAAAGAATATTTTTTATTTATTTGAAAGGCAAAGTTACAGAGACAGAAACAGCGGTCTTCCATCTGCTGGTTCACTCAGTGCCCTCAATGGCCAGGGCTGGCCGGGGCAGACTCCATCCTGGACCTTCGTGTGCCCAGCTCACCAGCAGGGAGCTACTCTGCTCCGAGCCAAGTGTGTAAGCACATGCCTCTCTGTAAGACAGAGTGAGGTCGGCTGGGGTCCCCTCCACCTGGAGAGGCTTGGCACTTCGGGGGTTACCTTGATGACCGGGGGCGGCTGGGCAAAGAGCCGCTGGTTCTGGGTGAAGTCCTCCACTCGCAGCGTGGCCGACATGATGAGCAGCTTCAGCGGCAGGTGTCTCTGCGGGGGACAGGCTTGGTGAGCCATGGGCAGGCGGGTGTGCAGCCGGGGACCCTGTGCCTCTGCCCCCCTGCTCTTCCCCGGCCCCTTCTGGTTCCAAAGGACTCCCGGGAAAACGGCCCTGCCTTGCCTTTCACATCCCTGAGATCAGGCTGACGGTGGGTAGAGGGGGTATGACTCTAGCTCTCAAGCTGTTGGCCCCCTCCACTGCCCATGCCACCATGTGCCCTATGGGGGCTTAGGGGGCTTGTGAGCCCCATGCACCCCCTGGCCACTGGCCTCTTCCCACCAAGCCAATCCCTGAGAGCATGGGACACGGCAGCTCAGGGAGCCCCGACCCAGGAGGCCTCTACTGTCCGCTCACGGAGGAAGCTCACAGCCAGTCCTGAGCGACCCATCTGAGGTCCAGGGCGCATGCGGCTGCGTCAGGCAGCCCCACTTGCACTGCAGAACCAAAGATCTGGAGGTGTCACAAGCCAGCTCCTGCAGGGCCTCTAGCTTTGGACAGAGGGCAGATCAGCACAGGGGGCCAGCCCCCAGGCCGTATGCATGGGGAGGGACAGTGGAGACAAGTGTCCCCAGGGACTGCCCACAGCAGCAGCCCAGGGCAGAGTCCTGGCAGTGTGCTGAAGGTCTTGGCGCCCCTCCCCACCCCGTCCCTTCCAGCTTAACCTTTGCCCGCAGTGCCACGATGCGGGAGAGCAGGCCGATGAGGATGTCTGTGTACACACTCCTCTCGTGGGCTTCGTCAATGATCACCACCTTGTATTTCAGCAGTAGGAAGTCCTGCGGGGAGGCAGTGGAGAGGCCTGAGTCAATCCAGCTGCTCCGTACCCCATAGCCCTATCCAAGGAATCCTGTAACACCACCCCCAACACTTGGTTGCAGGGTCCTTGCCCTGTGGCTTCGGTGTCCTTATCTGGGAAATGAGGGCAACAGGCCCATCATGGGGGCAAGAGAAGTCTTGGTGTCATTAAAACCTGCAACGTACACGGCAGTGAGCTGGGGAAAACAGGCCAGCATCAGGCCGCCGCTGTTACCCGGGCCCGAGCACGAGCAGCCATGGAAGGCAGCTCTACGGCAGCCAGACTGCAAGGGTTCCCCTCAGTGCCCGCGCAAGGGAGAAACAGCACTGCCCACCTGCCAGCGGCCTCCCCTCTGGGTCCCGCCCACTGCCCGCCGGTCAGTCCCTGGGAATCTCCTGGTGTCCCCGGAACACAGGCTTCTGCTCCCAAGGCTGACCAGCAGCCCTGACTAGCCCAGCAAAGCGTCAAGAGGACACGGAGTCCACCTGTCTTCAAATGCGGGGCACTGCCCAACATGCCCCAGTGCTCAGTACAGGCCTGGGAAACGTGCGAAAAGCTGCAGATCAGCAGGAAACCCCGGCCAGGCGGCAGGCTCCATGCAGAGCCATGCTCAGCCACTGCCCGGCGCCCACCACCCCATGTGGAAGGCACCAGTGAAACGGAAGCTCGGGGAGGCCGAGGGAGAGCGCTGGGCCGAGGGAGAGTCGGGGCTCACTGACCAGACGGAGACGGGCAACTGACCTGCTGGATTTCTTTGAGCAGCACACCGTCCGTCATGAACTTGATCCGCGTCTGCTCCGTCACGTTCCCTTCGTAGCGGATCTGGTAGGAGACGACCCTGCAGGGACAGAGCAGGCCCCGCCCAGGGAGCTGAGTGACGCTGCTCCGAGGCGAGCAGGAGAGCCAGCAGCTGCCCAGGGCACAGCTTCCTCCGCCTGGCCTGCCCCTGCAAACCCACATCCAGTAAGAGAGACCACGGAGAGTCAGGTTGGTCCCCTATCCACCACACACCAACCCTCTCAGAGACAATTATGGCAATAGCTCTCACCTTGCCCCCACGTGGACGAGGCCCATGGTACTGTGGCTTGGCTCACTCCAGGCAAGCTCGCAACACCAGCCCGTGACCCTCCTCCCAGGAAGCAGGGGCACTCACCGTTCCGACAGATTCATCTCCTTGGCCACTCTCTGGGACATGGCTACGGCAGCCACTCGGCGGGGCTCAGTGACGCCAATGATGCTGTCGTCACTTGGGGAGGAGAATACAACATGTCAGCAGTGATCGGCCACAGCTCGCCTGGGTCCCAGACACACATGGGGCCACTCAGCAGCTCAGCCTCGCCTGGGTCCCAGACACACACGGGGCCACTCAGCAGCTCAGCCTCGCCTGGGTCCCAGACACACACGGGGCCACTCAGCAGCTCAGCCTCGCCTGGATCCCAGACACACACGGGGACACTCAGCAGCTCAGCCTTGCCTGGGTCCCAGACACACACGGGGACACTCAGCAGCTCAGCCTCGCCTGGGTCCCAGACACACACCAGGGCATCTGGCAGCTCAGCCTCGCCTCTGCTCTGGACACACACAGGGGCACCCGGCAGCAAACACACCTAGATCGCAGACACACACGGGGTACCCAGCAGCTCAGCCTTGCCTGGGCCTTGGACACAAACTGGGGCGCCTGGATCCCAGACACACAGGGGCACCCAGCCTGGCACAGAAAAGGTCAAAGCCACCATCCACTCACAGGATATGAACAGGCAGCCACGGGCCAACAGCCCCAGGGACGGTGTTGGGAGCAGCTGGGAAGCATTTCTATGGGATGCTGTTAGAGCAGTAAAGCCAGGAGCACAGACCACAGGCAGGGGCTGGCCTGTGTCCTGAACAGAAGGATGGCACTGGCCAAGCTGGCCAAATGTCAGAGAACCCGAGTACTGTTGACACCACTGCCCTGTGCTGGTGCCCTGGCGCCATAAATGCACCACGCAGTGTGAACACGAGGGAAACCTGCGCCGGGGTCACCTCAGCTCTCTGTATTAACTGCAGCTTTCTTGTCGGGGGCCTGGCGAGATGGGGTAATGGTTAAAGTCCTTGCCTTAAATACGCCAGGATCCCATATGGGCACCGGTTCTAATCCCGGCAGCTCCACTTCCCATCCAGCTCCCTGCTTGTGGCCTGGGAAAGCGGTGGAGGACGGCCCAAGGCCTTGGGACCCTGCATCCGCGTGGGAGACCCGGAAGAGCTCCTGGCTTTGGATCGACACAGCACCTGCTGTTGTGGCCACTTGGGGAGTGAATCATCAGACAGAAGATCTTCCTGTCTCTCCTCCTCTCTGTACATCTGGCCTTTCCAATAAAATGAATAAATCTTTAAAAAAAAAAAAAAAAAAGAATCCAGAAATGTAAAAAAAAAAAAAAGAAACAAAAAACAAAGACAGGTGGGAATAAAAAGCTGGAGGCAGGCATTTGGTCAACATGCTCTGCACTGGGCCTGGTGCAATAGCCTAGTGGCTAAATCTTTGCCTTACATGCACCAGGATCCCATATGGGTACCAGTTCATGTCCTGGCTGCTCCACTTCCCTTGCAGCTCCCTGCTTGTGGCCTGGGAAAGCAGTGGAGGACGGCCCAAGGCCTTGGAACCCTGCATCTGCTTGGGAGAACAGAGGGGGCTCTTGGCATTAGATCAGCTCAACTCTGGCTGATGCGGCCATTTGGGGAGTGAACCAGCAGATGGAATATCTTTCTCTGTATCTCCTCTCTGTAAATCTGCCTTCCCAAAAATAAATCTTAAAAAAACAAAACAACGACAACAACAAAACATCCTGTACTACCATAACTCAGACGTTTTGATTTAAAAAAAAATGCCCTGCGCTTCCATGGTCATCCTGGCTGCTGTGTCATGGTCACCTCACAGCCGCCTCTGTGCACGCACCGAGCCTGCCTCCCACTGGATGAGGAAGCAGCTGTGTCCATACGCTGGCCCGCCTGGGCAGTGCAGAGCGCCCCAGACACAGGGACTGGCCAAGGCTTATGGGACCTGGGCTGCCTTGTGTGAAAGAGCTCGGCCACTGCCAGACAGAGGGATCCCGAGGCTCCAGCAAGCTGCCCCCGCTAGGTGCCACATCACACTGGGCACACCTGGGCACTCCAGTGGGGAGGACGCCAGAAGTAGGAGTCTGGTCTCCCTGGAGCTCTGCCCATGGGTCAGCATCCTTCACAGAGCATGCTCTGTCTGCTGTCCAAGCAGCACAGAGTCGTGGACACGGCTCCATGTGGAGCCCCAGGCATCCCCGCAGCGAGGCTGCATGCTTCAAAGGGCTGGTCAGAGGCCAGAGGGACGCGAACGCAGACGCCCCTCACAGTGCCAGGGCTGCTCCGAGCCTCCTGCCCAGAGCTGCAGGGCATGGAAACATCCCAGCGAGGACCAGATCCCCCGGGGGCCCACCGTAACTACTTTTAGCCCCTACCTGCTGTAGCCCGCTTCGTACAGGAACTGGGGCACCTGCGTAGTCTTCCCGCTGCCGGTCTCGCCGCACACAATGACGATGGGGTGCTCGGCCACCGCCTCCATGATCACTTGCTCCTCAGAGAGGATTGGCAGCTTGAGCCGTTCTTCCTGGGGGAGAGGGGGTGTCACCCTGCAGCAGGGCAGAGGCGGGGCCAGAGCATGCGTGGCAGACAAGGACTGTGCCCGAGGACCTGAGTTCCCAGGCTCAGCCAGCTGCTGGCGGGACCCTTGGCCTAGGACTCAGCAGGCACTTGGGATTAAACTGACCAAAGACAAGTGAGCCGGCAACACCCTGTTGGTGCTTCCTCTTTGGAAGGGGCTTGCCTCCTCTGACCTTGGCAAGGAAATGCTGGGCCTCAGCACACCTGTGCCCATCCCCACTAATTCGGAGGTTTCTGGAAACTCGTTCTATGCATGCTAACACAATGTTTTATTAGGAGGGAGGGGGAGACAGAGGGTCATATGGCGGCCGTCTGTAAACTCTGCCTGGGACACTGTCGCACACAAACTGGAGGCCGGGAGAGGCCAGCACTGTGGCACAGGCCGTTAACCCACGGCCTGTGACATTGGCATCCCATTGCGCCGGTTCAAGTCCCAGCTGCTCCACTTTCACTTCAGCTTCCTGCTGAAACAGTGGCGGCAGACAGACCAGTAGCGTGGCCCCTGTCACCCAAGGGAGAGACCCAGATGGAGTTCCAGTCTCCTGGCTTCAGCTTGGCCCAGCTCAGATTACTGCAGCCATTCGGGGAGCGACCCAATGGATGCAATGCAAGACCTCTCTCCTCTTCTCCCCTCCAACTCTGCTTTTAGATGAACAGATCTCAGCACAAAGCATGTGTCCTGTGGCAGATGCAACAGCAGGGGCAGGGAGTGGGGGATCCTCATCTGACTCACATCAAGATGGGGAGCAACACAAACACCAACCCCAATATCAAGGTGACCATGAGACCATCCAGGAGGGCACATGTGGGCAGCACACTGCTTCCGACCACGCTTACAGAGCCTCCTGGGGGAGGCGGAGAGGCTGCACCATATGACAATTGCTATCTGCAAGCCACATACCACCTGGCTCTGCACCTCCCCTTCGAGGTCTGAGTCCCAAGAGACCAAGCAGCCCTGGGGCCTCGGGGCCACGCCCAGGAGGAAGGCAGGTACCCTCATCCTCCTGGGCAGACAGCCATGCGGGGAGCAGACCACTCACGGCCAGGCTCTGAGCTGCGCATGCGCTCAACAGAAAAGTGACATACACATGAGCTAACTGATGCTCGGTTGGGCAGCCTTGGGCTAGGACCTCACAGGGCACACCTGACGTCACAGAGGAAAACGCTGCCTACATCTCAAGTCTACGTCCTACAGGGCGATGGCCCACACACGCTGCAAATCCTTCCATGGTCAGGACACACTGGGAGATGCTTCTGTGGCAGGAAAGGAGGCGGGGCAAAAAGCACAGAGCCCTGAACACACGGGGGACATCACTTTACAGATGAGGAAAGTAGGGTCCAGGAAGCAACCCTGACAGCGGCAGAACCAGCTCCTAATCTGGGGCTCCTGCTCCCGCAGCTGGGACGACAGTGGTGGAGAGAAGACCCTGCGGGGAAGGCCAGTTGCAGCCCCGGACACCCAGGTCCAGCTAGGGAATGCCCCCCACTCCCACCCTCACCCCTCCGACCCTAATCCCAAACGCTGGAGTGGCGGACCTGCATCTCAGGGGAGCGGTTCACGGGGATGAACACAGCGGGCTTCGCAGGGGGCCTGGGTATGGCTGAGGCTGCTGTTGGAAGGCGAGCAGGGGTCCCAGCTACAGCAGGCTGGTGCTGGGGCACCGGGCCCTGGTCCCCAGGCCCTGGCAGGGATGGCGTCGGAGGCCCTGCCCCCAGCGGCTCAGAGCCAGGGGCGTCCTCTGGTTCTGAGTCTGCGGAGGACATGGACTCCTCCTCCGAGGATGGCTGGCGACTGCGCTTCCGGCGGGCCCCACGGAGGCTGCTCATCTTCTGACCCTGGGCTGCCGCCTCATCGGCCTTCCTGGGGACAGTACAGACATCAGCTGTGAAGGCCACAGGACCCGGGGCCGCGCCCAAGGCCACGCACCTTGCGCTCTCAGGCCCCCACTCATTGCTCACTCCACAGCACCCTCCTCCTCTATGCTGCCCAGGTGCCGCCTGCGGGGGACACAGCCGGGTACACCGCCCTGCCCCTCTGCCCACTTCCCCTTGGCTTTCTGCCAGGCACAGGGGTCTCCAAAACGTTATGAACATGCACACTCTGAAAACACTAAACACATCAAAAAACTTTACGCCTAAATATATGTATGTATTTTTTAATTGGAGAGAGCTTCCACTTGCTGGTTTACTCCCCAGACGCCTGTAACGGCCCCAGACAGGCCAGAGCCGGGACTTGGGAACTCCATCCAGGTCCCCCACACCTGTGACAGGGCCTTTAGCCTCAGCAGGAGGCTAAACAATGGGAGTGGAGTTGGACCAGCACCCAGGTACCCCATGGCATGTGGGTGTCAGCCCCTGCTCCCCCAGGCCTGCCCCAACAGAGGCCAGGTTACTATCCACTGTGCCTGGTCCCCCAGCTCCAGCCCAGCTCACTCCCTGCTGCACCCCCATCCCCACCCCGCCCTGGCTCACTCTCTGCTGTGGTACATGCGCTTTCCGGTGCCCAGCTTGGCCGTAGTGTACAAGAGCTTCATCTCAGCCTCGGAGACCTGGACTGCACTCAGCTTCTGCAGCAGCTCAGCGCGCTGGAAGAGACGGGGTGGTGGACACTCGGCATCAGACACTCTGCAGGGCTCAGACTCAACGCCCCTCGGTGACACTGACTGAGGCTCCTCCCGGAGGCCCAAGGCTGCCCAGGCTTCACAGGGGCCTGGGCCAGCAGACTGAGCTTGGGCAGGCCTCTGTCCTGTTCATGGGCCTAGGGCTCACGACGGGGCTCCGTGCGGCACTGACTGCCACATGCAGGAAGCCGGGGGAGGCCCCTGCTGCTGTCTGAGAGCAGACTGCAAGACCCCAGCCTACCACTGTATTAACACAGTGGGAAAGGCGAGGGCCCAGTGGGCTTCGTTCACCCCACACAGGGGTTTCTGAGGTTTCTCTTTACTATTTTTTTTTTAATACACATTGATTCATGTATTTGAAAAACAAAGTGACGAGAAAAATCGTCCATCTGCTATTCATTCTCTGAGCCAGGAACTGCAGCCTGGTCCCCTGCGGGCGCCAGGGGCCACCACGGCCTCCCCAGGGCACAAGCAGGCAGGGCAGCTTACGGACATCTCAAGTGGCAGCTTGACCAGCTGCAGCATGATGCCTGTCCCCCTCCCCAGCCATTATTCCTGCAAGTGAACATGTTTTACACCTGCTCTCACGTGCACACTTCACAATTAGGCAGACGAGGAGCAGCCAGGACTGAGGACCACACTGCGGACCACGGCTTCACACTGGGGTGGAGATGCCAGGTCCAACTCCCTGCTACCGCACCCAGAAAACAGCACAATATGGCTCCCACCATTCACATGGGAGACCCAAACTGAGCTCTGGGCCCCTGGCTTCAGCCTGACCCAGCCCTGGCCATTGTAGCCATTTGGGGAGTGAACCAGCAGACACAAGATTCTTTCTCAAATAAATAAATCTAAAACAAAAAGCAAACAAATAAAACTACAAACGCCCAGCACTGCATACATGGGCCTGGCCGGTCAGCTCTCACCTCAGCCTCCGCTGTGATGCAACTCACACTTAGGGTCAGGTTGCGTCTGCCTGCGCATCGCAGCCCAACAGCAGCTTCTGGGATCTGCCTCCTCCCTGCCACCCCGGTGCCAGCGGCATCCTCCACACTCATGCCAGAACCAAGACAGACTGTCCTGGCATGGAATCCCTGGCCCGGCTGGGACGCTAACTTGCAGGAAGCACAGGTGCACAGGCAAGCACATCACGTGCAGAGCTGAGGCAGGAACTGGGCAGAGAGCCGGCACAACTGGCTCGCCGGACAGGGCACAGCACCCCATTCCCAGCTGGCTTTGTTCCTTCCAGAAAGTTCCCCAGATGGGCCTCCTGAGGGACTGTGTGCTTATGAGGGGAAGGCAGGGGGCTGGGCGCACCTGACTCTTCTTTTCCTTCTGCTCCAGGACCCTCTGCAGTGCCTTCCTCTCCTTCTTGCTCAGTGGCTTCCTCTCTTTCCGTGGGGGCGGGGCCCTGGTTTTCTTCTTCTTCTTGCCAGGCAGCACCAGCGCATTGCTGGCGTCAACGCCTTTCAATGCATCCTTGCCTGCAAAGACAACCTGGCTTGTCCACACACCCTGGCTTCCGGTCGGCGCCGTCCTCCCGTCGTGGGCCAGGGGACACTTGGCCTGGACTTGCTGCTCTGTGCACCACAGCCACCAGGTGCTCACCGGGGCAACCCAACCAGTCATTCGCACAGTCCAGGTCTGCATGCCCACCCGTGCCTTCCCCAGGCTGCGCCCCGGCCAAGCTCCCACCCCTGCAGCCCCTCCTCCCCCGGGCACCAGGGTCCAGCGCGAAGCCCCCCCACCCTGGGCTCCCTTCCTCTCGGGACCAGGGCGGCTCCAGCTGCCCCAATGCCAACACCCCCTCGGCGAGGACCCCCAGGAACCAGCAGCCCACGCCCTTCCTCCCCGTCATCGCCTCGGCATCCCATGGAGCGAGCGGGTGAGCCCAGAAACGCCAGTCCGGAGCCAGGGGATGACCACTCGCAGGCCAAGGATGACCACCGGCAATGAAGTGACAGAGAAACGCTGGGTGCCACGCTCTTCTGCCTCACCCTCCAGCTCCAGCTGCACGGGAGGCAGCGCCTCCGGGGCGCCCTTCGAGGGTCCCGGGGCGGCCTGCTGCCGCCCCTTGAGGTTGTACCGCCTGCGCAGCTTCCCCATGGCGACTCGGCCGCGACCCCAAGTCCGACTCACGTGGGCAGCCAAACCACCCGCGGCCGAGCACTTCCGGGTTGTACTCTCGCGATAACTGTATCTAACCGGGAGACTGAGGGGCGGGACCGCAGCGAGACCATGCGGAGAGGCGGGGCCAGGCCGGGCCTGGGCGGAGTCCGGGCGGGTGGGGGCGGAGCCAACCCGGGCCGGGGCGGGGCCGATTCAAACTCGGTGACAATGGGTTGAGCTGCCATCGTGCCCAGGGCTGTGCCCAACCGACATGTCCCTAGTTTCCAAACCTGAATTATTCACTAATACTGTTTGGGCCCCAGGGACTCCTGACATCTTTTAAAAGATAGCCCTGCTCCGGATAAAAACTTGGCCCACCCTGTTCTGATATTCTTTTTGTTTGTTTTGTTTTTTGTTGTATTTATTCTCTTCTGATATTCTTGCTCTGTACCCATTCAGGGACAGATGAGCAGCGAGCAAGGAGGAGCTTCCCCACTCTGCTTCCACTGCATGGGGAAGCCACGTGTGTTTTGAATTATGCACTGGCCAGCATTTGTTAAACTATTGCAGGTCTATCCTGGAGAGGTCAAACTGCATCACAAAGATGTCAGCTGTAAGTTTAACGGTGTAGCAGCAACAGAGGCAGCGAATATCATTATATTCCTTGTAGCTATGAATAACACTGAACTTGTTCTCTGTGTTGGTAGCACATTAACAAAAATGAGAGGGTTAAAACGTGTACAATGGTTTTCTTTTTGGTTTTTGTCTTTAGAAAGGAGAAGTTATGGGTCCGGCAGAGTAGCCTAGCAGCTAAAGTCCTCCTCTTGCACATGGCGGGATACTATATGGGTGCTACTTTGTGTCCCAGCAGCCCTGCTTCCCATCTAGCTCCCTGCTTGTGGCCTGGGACAGCAGTCGAGGACGGCCCAAAGCCTTGGGACCCTGCACCCACACGGGAGACCTGGAAGAAACTCCTGGTTTCTGGCTTCAGATCAGTTCATCCCTGGTCATTGTGGCCACCTGGGGAGTGTATTAACGGACTGAAGATCTTCCTGCCACTCCTCCTCTCTGCATATCTGACTTTGCAATAAAGATTAATAAATCTTAAAAATAAAAAAAGGAGCTCATAGGAAGTGCCCCTTCCTGCCTTAGGGATCCCTCCAGGGCTCCCAGAGGAAGGAGTGGGTGTCCGGGGAGGGCCTTCCAAAGCTGCCTGCCTCCCTGCAAGACAGCCCGATCCGCACTCAGCCCTCTGCAGGCCGAGGGGAGCCCGGCAGGTGGGGTGCGCCCAGGGAGGTGGCGCAGGCTCCTCCCTGCTTTGCCTTCTGGGGTCCCCAGTCTCCGGACGGTGGTCGCTCCTGCAGTTTTCAGTAAGTACTTTCTGTCCCGGCGTCGCATGCTTCTCCGGATGTTTCCAGTGGCCACTCTGGGGCTCCATCGGTGAGACTCGGCAGGCTTCTTTCGTGTTTTCCCATCACACACCTGAGGCCGTTCCAGGTCTTACCGGCTCGCACTACTTTTAAATCAAGTTGAAAAATAAAAATTTTTTTGTTTGTTTTCTTCTTTCAGCCTCGGAAGGCCCACCAACCAGGTCAGGGAAGGCTTCTGGGATGCTGGGGCCGGGGCGACCTCTGGTCCCAGCGCGCTGGGCCGGGTGGGTGGCGGGTCCGGGCGCGGGGGCGGGGCGCGGCGTGGGCAGGGCCGGCGCCTGTGCGCGCGGGGCGGAGCAGGTGGCGCAGACGCGGCGGCGGCTGGCGAAGCGACGCGGGGTCCCCGAGCGCGCCAACGCGGTCCCCGCCGGAGCCTCGGCCGTCCCCGAGCGCGGTCTTCTTCCCCGGGCGCGGCGATCCCGCACTGCCGGCAGAGCATGGGTGCGCGCGCCTCGGCCGGGCCCGGGGCCCGAGCCGGGCTCTTGCTCCTGCTGCTGCTGCTGCTGCTCGGGCTGCTGGCGCCGGGCGCGCAGGGGGCGCGGGGCCGCGGCGGCGCCGACAAGAACAGCTACCGCCGCACGGTCAACACCTTCTCGCAGAGCGTCAGCAGCCTGTTCGGCGAGGACAACGTGCGCGCCGCGCAGAAGGTGGGCGCTGCGCCCGCGGTCACCTTGCCCGGGGCCGTCGCGCACCTGGCGACCGGGGCCGGCTCGGGCCGCGCGCGGCCTCTGGAGCGGGCGGCCTGGCGGGTGCGCGCGGAGCGAGGGACCCGGTTCCGGGTGGGGAGGAGTGGGAGGCCCGGCCTGCGGGTTCCCCCTTCCCCCCGAGGGCCCAGCACGTGCCGGAACGCGGGGTGCCGGTGTCCGGCTTCTCCTTGGACCTTGGTCCCGAGAGCGGCCCGGCGGGGCCTCTGCCCGCCGCGCTGACGCCACCGGCGTTGCGCTTCATTCATTCGCGGCGTTTGAATGGGCCTCACTGTGAGGCCGGCGCGCCCGGGCCGCACACCGCGTCCCCACGCGGCCGCGCTCCTCGGCGGCCCCGGTTCCTTCCGGCCTCCGAGGGTTCCCCTTCCCCCCCATCCCCGCAGACACGATGGGGGTGGCTCCGGCTGGTTTTACTCTCGGACAGAGAAGGAGCCGTGCGCGCCTATCTAGGGCTGTGCCTGGGGCTTCTTCTTCTCCTTCTTTTTAAGATTTATTTTTATTGGAAAGGCAGATATATAGAGAGGAGGAGAGACAGAGAAGATCTTCCACCGTCTGGTTCACTCCCCAAGTGGCCGCAAATGCCGGAGCTGAGCCAATCCGAAGCCAGGAGCCAGGAGCTTCTTCCGGGTCTCCCACGCGGGGGCAGGGTCCCAAGGCTTTGGGCCGTCCTCGACTGCTTTCCCAGGCCATAGGCAGGAAGCTGGATGGGAACCTGGGTTCCCGGGATTAGAAAGCTCACCCATATTGGATTCTGGCACGTGCAAGGTAATAACTTTAGCTGTTAGGTCGCCTCACCGTGCCCCTTGCCTGGGCTTCTAATTGGAGTTGTCACGGACCCTTTGGGGGCCCCCTGAAAATGGTTTTTGGACTGCAGGAGGGGCACATGGAGCCTGAAAAAGGGGAAGTTGACAGGGCCGTTTGGCTATGGGGATGCGGTTTGCCTGTCCTTCTTCCTGGGGTTTTGAAGTTGGAGGCTCTACCAACTTCTTTGGACCTCAGTTTCACGGTCTTTTAAATGGGGTAAGCCTTTGTGGCTCCACTAAGAGGTTGCAGTTAAGCAGTGGTGGGTATCTTCCTGGATCCCTCCACAGCCAGTTAGTGGGAGCTGTTACTTGGGGCCAGACCAGACTTGCTAAAGACCTTTTGGGGCTAAAAGGAGGTCATCAGGAGATGGCTAGGTGATGGCTGGGACTGGAACCTGGTAATGACCTCTGGCTAAGACACGAGGTGGGGTACCTGGACCTGGTGTCTGGCTCTAGCTGCCCCAGGCTCCTGACAGGTGCCGAGTCCCTGCTCCCCACCCCAGACCCAGCTTGAGTCCTTAGCCTTTGCTGTTTGGGTATTTGAGGGAATGAGCCGGGTGAGACCTCCTTCTCTGCTTGAAATAAACAAAACGTATTTTTAAATTATGACTATTGTTTGAAAGGGGGAGACAGAAAGCTCCTGTTACTTCCCTCTCCAAAGGTGTTGACCAGTCAGTGTTGGGCCAGACCATTGCCAGGCACCCAGACTCCATCTTGGGCCATCGTGTGCCATTGCCTGAGGGGCACATTAGCGGGAAGCTGGATTGGAAGTGTGGGCCTCCCTGACTTGAACTAGTGCTGCCGTGTGGGGTGTGGGCATCCCACAGGTGGGCTTAGCCTGTGGCTCCACAGTCAGTCTTGG
The DNA here is from genome assembly GCF_030435755.1 of Ochotona princeps. Classification (NCBI taxonomy): domain Eukaryota; kingdom Metazoa; phylum Chordata; class Mammalia; order Lagomorpha; family Ochotonidae; genus Ochotona; species Ochotona princeps. Next base: position 2,529,042 of record NC_080860.1, on the reverse strand, counting down.
TGGCTGCAGGAGGAGGCAGGTTAGCCTGTGAATAATATCCCTTGTCGGCCCAGTGGAGGCAGAGAGCTGCTTGGCCCCAGCCAGGGACGGGGATGAGCGAGGCCGAACACCCGGGACATCTTGGTACCCAGAGGTAGCGCTGAGGCCTGCTGTGCCAGGTGGCCTGTGAGCAAAGGGACGCTGCTCACGCTGCACTCTGTCTTGCCTGGCCCGTTGAAAGGCAGAAATTGTTTGTCTTAGAGCGAAAAGAGAGACTGGGAGAGCGAGGGGTCTTCTGTCTGCTGGTTCATTCCCCGAATGGCCACAACAGCTCGGCTGGACCAGGCTGGAGCCAGGAGCTGGGTGTGCTGTGTGGTTTTTGTGGGCCCAGGCAGTTCCCCAGGTGCGTCAGCGGGATGCTGGATCACAAGTGGCCCAGCCGGGTCTTGAACTGGTGCCCACGTGGGACGAAGGTGTTGTAGGATGTTACGATGCAGAACATGGCAGCAAGCTCCTCTCCTGTCTCACACAAAAGAAGGATTTTCATGCAGACAATTCTAGCTTGCAAAGCAGGATTTATTTAGGAAAAACGGGAGAAAGGGCTCCTGCCATGGTGGCAGCAGGGGTCTTCGCGTGTCCTGAGGAAGGCTCCAGACTTCTTGCCACATTTGCATGAGGAGGGAAGCAAGAAACCCAGTTAATGGTGGAGATGGTGTGTTTTGTGCACCGTCCCAGGGAAGTTACTCAAAGGACAGAATCGTTCCCAATGGCATCTGGTTTCTGATCAAACCTCAGGAGCCTGGGACTGGTTAGCTTCCTCTCGCATTCATGATAAGCTGTATACTCAGCCACCATCTGTGACAGTGGCCAGAGGTGAGGTCAGCTGGGTCACTTGTAGATGGTGAATTGATGTTACTTGGGCTGCTGTGTCCTTTGGGGCAGGAGGGTGTCCTTGGGAGAAAGGTGCTCTGGGGAAATTAAGACATGGGGGAGAAAATACAATTTTATATTTAAAAAAATAACTTGGGGACCAGAAAAACCCTAAGTGCCCACTCTCCACTCTAACTCCTCAGTGTGGGTGGTAGCAGCTTTATCTGCGTGGCACAGTGCTGCCCCGAGATGTGCCTTCTCTGTGCAGGGTACACACCAGGATCCCACTGTCTGCTGGCAGCGCCGTGGGGGTCTGCCGAGTACACTGCCGTGGGGGGATGCTTCCGTGGATCTGTGGAGGCAGAGGAGCCAAGCATCGGGGGCAGGGAAGGGCTGGGCCCGCAGTTCAGGGCATGGCCACACTGACCCCTGTGGCCTGTGCCTGCTGTGCCGAGCCTGCCTGCAGGTCACCACATTTTTATCCCGCACCCGCCAGGCAGGGGTCCTGGAGAAAACCGATGGGCGCTGTGGGGAAGGAGCTGGGTCCAGCTCAGACGCAGTAGCAGTGGCAGGGTGTATGTGGCCCATGTTTTTGCCACCCACCCGTTTTCGTGCCCGGGTTCCCCAGCAAAGCATCTGCAGCAAGGCCACCCTGACTGAGAGCAGCCCAGGCAAGCTGGGCCTGGGGGAGACTTTACTAATTTGAATTTAGGGAAAACTGAGCCTACCAGCCACAGAGCTCAGGTTTCCTTTCTTTTTTTTTTAAATGAGGTATCTTAGATTTATTCCAGTGGGGCAGGACTGGGGGGCGGGGTGTGGAGAGTAGCAGGGAAGAGGGCAAGGGGAAGGGAAGCCGGAAGGAGGAGAGAGAGAGAGAGACGCTCAGGTTTCCTAAGTAGAGCCAGACCTGCTTCATGGATTGAATGTGAAGTTTGAGGGTGCTTAAAGAGACACCCCATAGTGTAACCTAGGCTAGGCTGAGAGACCAGCTCCTATGCGTTCAGAGCCCTTGGTGCCAATGGAACTGGGCATGCATTGCAGTGCTGTTCCCCACAGGCTCGTGACCTGGGCCTGTGGCCCTGCTTCTGTCTCAGTGTGCACCAGCGAGCAGTGGGGGTTTGCTGCAATTGCTGAGCTGCTCAGCACCGGGCCCTGAATGCTCAGAGGCCAACAGGAGCGTTGATACACAGTGCGGGTTGTGTTCACTCCTTTGCAGTTACAAGCACCTGTTACAGGAGTGTTTGTTGGGCACCTGTCCAGGTAGCCGCAGAATACAGATGACCCAAAGGGTGGGTTGGTCTATGAACGTGAATCAGCCGTGGAAAAGGAGGGACGGCTTGACGCAGTGGTAAAGTCCTAGCCTTGCATGCGTTGGGATCCCATGAGCATGCTGGTTCGTATCCCAGCTACTCTACTTCCCATTAAGCTCCCTGCTTTGTGGCCTGGGAAAGCAGTGGAGGACGGCCCAAAGCCTTGGGACCCTGCACCTGCATGGGAGACCTGGAAGAAGCTCTAGGCTCCTGGCTTCAGATCAGCTCACCTCTGGCTGTTGCGGCCACTTGGGGACTGATCTAGTGGGTAGAAGATCTTTCTGTCTCTTCTTCTCTCTGTAAATCTGATTTCCCAAGAAAAATAAATAAATCTTAAAAAAGAGAAGAAGGAGGGGCAAACCTTGCAAAAGCGCCAGCCATGTAGCCCATGAGTCCGTGTGTATGAAGTACCTAGAATGGGAAAAGCCAGCAGGGCGGAGAGCAGAGGGTGATGTCAGCGATAGGCTCTGTCTGTCCTTGGCTGATCCGGGGTGAGGAGGAGGAGTGCACCATGCTGTGCCAAACAGTGATGCTACAACCCGTGGGCTCCAGGGTGGCCCACATGGTCCGTTGTGTGGGTTTTTCCAGTGGTGTGCCAGCTGGGCCGGGTGATCCCTCCCAGAGAAGTACCGCCATGGCGGGGTGGTAGGCAGGCACAGGGATGTTGAGTTGGGAATGCGTAAAGCAGGATTGTGGGCTAGGGAGAGGTGTGGCTCTTTGCACCCCGTGTTGCCAATGAGGAAATTGAGGCATAAACCGAGAGAGTTCCTCGTTCCACGGTTCCAGAGAGCTGCCCACATGTGTGCTTAAGGCGCTTGCAGCCTAGTGTTCCTGGATGGAGGAGGCCAGGGAGCCACCAGGGAAGAGCAAAGGTCAGCAGGGCTGGTGTGTGGCTGGGCAGGCGGGCAGCGGTGTGCCCAGTGGAGGCAGTGCCCCTGGTGGGTACATTGGGGCAAGGTTCACAGGTCTTTTGTTGCTCCAAGTGGGATTGCAGTGGGGCTCTTTTAGGGATAAAACTGTGCTTTTTGCTTCTTTGAAAGAGAAAGATCTTGCGCTGGTGCAGCCAGATGGCAGTGACAGCCAGGACTGTGCCTGGCTGGAGCCCCGGGCATGGCTGGGGCCCAAACACGTGGGTCATCTTCTGTGGCCTTCCCACACGTGTCAGCTGGGAGCAGAGTCCCTGACACAGGAGGTGACACTCGAAGTAGCGCTCTGATACGGGGCACAGACAGACGTCACAGTGGTGACTTTGCCTGTACCCCAGTGCCAGCTTCCGTTTTCGGTTGGTGTGGTCTCCTGCGTGTGTGCCTACCTACAGAGTAATGTATTGTCACGCACAGAGCACGCTGGTGACCAGCAGGCCATCTGGAGAGGGCCCTGGCCTGCAGAGGTCGCTTCCTGCTGTGGGGGCCGGCGCTCCCTGACACCTGCAGCCAGCAGTGTGCTTTTGGTTGCTTGTGTCCAGCTCTGAGTGGCATCCCGGGCTTGAGGTCTAAACAGATGTGAGGTGCAGGCCCCCTTCTGCCACCTTCCCGGGCAGAGCAGGAAGCTGGAGCGGAGGCAGAACAGCGGCACAGGAACCACTGAGGAAGTGTTTGGAGCAGGTCACGCCGCCCCTTTGGTACTCGGCTTCACGCACCCGCAGAGCTGCACATGTCTCCACACACATGTATTCCCCCTCGGAGACACAGCCCTGCGTGCCCGACATTTCTTCTCCCTGTTCACTGTGGAAATCTGCACGTAGCACGGAGGAGAAAGGCCAGGGCAAGCCGAAGCCTGTCCGCTGGACTCACCAGTTCTTGCTTCTGTTGCGTGTTTTCTGTACAGACCTGCTGCGCGTGTCCTGCTTTTGGCTGACCCGTGCGGCGGGAGCAGTGCGTGCCAGTCCTTCCCTGCAGAGCTGCTCTCGGTGCCGTTGTTCAGGTTCCGTTACGGCGGGAAACTCCCGAGTGGGGGTGGGTTGCTGCTGCATTTCTGCTCTCTAGTCCGTTAGAGCTCCTGGACTTTTTTTTTTTGAGGGGACGGTGAAGAGGTAATCTTTATGGGATTAATAGAGTTCTTTTCTTTATTGTATTTGAAAGTTAGAGCAGTAAAGACTGATGGACCTGCTGTTTTCCTCTGCAAATGCAACAGCCAGGGCTGGGCCAGGCCAAAGCCACGAGGCCAGAACTGCGGCAGCGACTCCCTCGTGGGTGGCAGGGAGCTGGACAGGAACCGGGGTGGCCAGGCCAGGAGCCGTGCGGCTCCTTAGCTGCTGTGCCTCGTGTCTGCCCCTGACATTGACAGCCCTGAGATGACAGGCCCAGTCTCTCGTTTCTGGGGTGGGTGCCGTGGACAGCCTTCCAAAGCTGTCACTCAGATCCCATGCAGGTCGCTCGTCAGGACCTGCGTGGTGGTGTTTAGGGTGCTCAGTGCCGCTCAAGCGTCACTCCAGTCAGCTGTGGCACATTGCTGCTGCCCTGAAGAGGGACTCGGTTCCAGTTACTGGTCATTCCGCCCCAGCCCTGCACAGGGCCATTTGTGTCTTGTCCCTGCATTACCTGCGTGGATGTATCCTGTAAGTGGAGGATGCGTACTCCTTTCTGACTGTTAACTGTGTGTGCCATTTTCCATTGGTCCACGTCGCAGCGTGTATCAGAACCTTATTTCTACGGCTTGTAGAAAATGCTTCATGTTGATTTGACGGAGAGGCCTGGTCACTCCCGAGATGACCACAGTCGCTTAGGTTAGGCTGGGAACTCAACCCAGGGCACCCATGGAGGCAGCCTGGGCTTGGCCAGCTGAACCTGCACCTGCTGCCTCCTGGGGTGCGCACGGGTAGGTGTGGGATGTGGGATCCCAGCTGCTGGGCGCCTGTCTTGTTTGCACTGGCCATCTGTTGCAGTCGGTGCTACGGTGGGTGCTGGGAGCTGATTCTTGTGTTCTAGTACTGTGGGGGCTGTAGCTGGCAGAGTGGTTGTTTCTGTTGACTGTTCCCCGCCCTGGTCTCCACAGCAACGGCCATTTCATCGTCCCCCTGAACCTCACAAGGTTCTGGTACCTCCAGTCCTCCCCTAGCACTTGTCACGGTCGGCCTTCTTATCGTCCCTCCTTGAACGCCGGCAGTGTCTAGGCCTGGGCCAGGAACAGGCTGAGCGCCTGAGCCTGCTTCTGCAACTTCCGTGCTTGGGCTGTCATCTGCTTCTGGGCGCACATTAGCAGAAGTGGCGTAGCCAGGACAGGAACTAGAGCTATAGTGTGGGACGTGGCATTCCCAAGTGGCAGCCTAACCTTCCGTGCCACCTGGCCTGGTCATAAGCTTTTCTTAGAACACTTTTAGGTTGGCAGAAAGGTTATGAAGATAGTATGGAGAACTCCCACATTGTCTATACCCTGTTTCCCTGGTTGTTAACATCTTAAATTCACGTATCCTTTGCGATAATTTGCCCGTATGTGTTTCAGACTTATTTATTTGAAAGGCACAGTTAGAGGGCTCTTCTTGGACTTGGCCACACTGAAGCCAGCAGCCCAGACCTCCCTCTGGGTCTCCCATGTGAGCAGCAGGGACGCAGGTAGAACTGCTGCCTGCTGCCTGTCAGGGTCTGTGTTGGCAGGGAGCTGGAGTCAGAATGCAGAAATAGGGGCTCACCCCAAGCGCTCCAACCTGGGATGGGCCAAACCCTGGCCGCTCTGTGTGGACTACAGTCCGTGCTTGGTGGAGATCCTCCTGCTTTGCCCCGATAGCATTTTCTGTTCTCACCAGGCTGTCGACGTCATGTCTCGGCGGCTCCTTGACTCTTCTCGGCTGTCGCGGTTCCTCACACTCCATCTTTTGGTGACCTTGGCTGCCTCCGGGGGCAGAGGCTTTGCCCAGGGATGTGTGTGGGAGGAAGAGCTTGGGGCAGGCACCATTCTCATTGCAGGACTAAAGACAGAGTTAGAGAGAGAGATCTATCTTCCATTCTGTTGGTTCACTCCTCAGGTGCCTGTAATGGCCAGAGCTGAAGTTCAAGGCAGGAGCCAGGAACTCCATCCTGGTCCCCTACGTGGACACAAGGACACAAGCCCTTGGGTTATGCTTCTCTGCTTTCCCAGGTGCGTTAGCATGGAACAGGATTGGAAGCAGAGCAGCCAGGACTCGAACCCATACCGTCAAGGGTTGCTGGTGGTGCAACTGGTGGTTTTTCCTGCTTTCCCAGAGCGCCCGCTCCCACCTTCTGTCAGGCGCCCCGTCGTGGGTAGTGGGCCAGTGGCCAGCTCACGATCCCCTGGAGCCTGGTCTGGGCCAGATGTTCCCGGCCAACCTCCGTTGCACCGCTTCCAGACCCCGAGCTGTGCGTCCACAGAGCCGCTCAGGCTGGGGGCTTCAACATGGACACCCGGAACGTGTGTTCTCAGGTGGTGGGGTCCAGGGCGAGATGCCGGCAGGGCTGGTACCCGAGGCCTCTGCTTGGTTTCCAAGGCCACACCCCCTCCCTTGTCCTCATGGGTACCCCTGATCAGGGCCTCATCCACCCGACAGCCCTGGCGGGGGCCTCCTCAACTGCCAATCTAGGCACATGTGTTCCCCCCAGGGCTCCCGTGTCCACAGGAAGGTGCAGATTTGGGACCTTGTCTTCCCACAGGAGAGGGCGGTCCTTTCCACCCTGGGAGAGAGCCTCTACCCCAGACCTGCTGCCAGCTGCACTGGTTTCTCAGGTACAACAGGCTTCAGCACCTGCTAGCAGGCTTGAGTTACAGGGGAGGTGACCACGCTGCCACCCGTGGGTCACTGAGCAGTTGGCTGTGGGCTGGACCCTTGTTGAGGTCTGCACAGGCTCTGGCCTGTTTTCCCCCTTAGAAAGCTGGGCCCAGCAGGACCAGCAGCGAGAGGAATGGAGTCGTGTCCTTCCCCCGTGCCCCTCCCTCAGGCAGCTGTTGCCATGGAGACATCGCTGGCCGTTCCTGGAGAAGCCTTCATTGGTCCTCCGTTTGGACAAGTGGTAGGCACGGCTGTGGTGTCCCAGTTGCCTGTCCCGCAGGGGATCCACAAGATCCATCGCTTGGCGACACCCTGGACGGAAGTGCCAATGGGTCTTGCAGCCTGGGCGAGCCCTGAAGTCAGCAGGGCCACTGCCGTGAGCTCTCCCGAGCATGGGAGCGGCTGTCTGGCCAAGGGCGAGGTGTGGCCTTGCAAGCTTGGCCCCAACTTGTACTCCTCAAGGAAATGGGTGATGAGTGACTCCCCTGTCAGTTCAGCTCTGCGCCTTACTTGTTAGCTGTGGGCCCACAGAGCTCAATCATAGTTAATATCTACAGAGGCAAAGTGGGGAGTCTAGGATGGGTTGATTATTATCTTCTATTTTCTGGGTCACTCCTCAAATTGCTACAGTGGTTGGTACTGGGCGAGGCCAAAGCTAGGAGCTGGGACTCCATGTTCCTGCCACGTGGATGGCAGGAACCCAGGTACTTGGCCGTCCTCTGCTGCCTTCCCAGGCACGTTAGCAGGAAGCTGGGTTAGAAGCTGAGAGCTGGGACTGGAGCTGGCAGTCTGATGTGGGAGGCAGGGGTCACAGGTGGGCGGCCCAGTCCTCTGCCCCACAGTGCCCACCTGCAGAGCTGGGCAGTCAGCAGCAAGCCAGCTCAGAGGTGGTCAGCTCTGCTGGTTGCCGATTGGACCCCCGTGTCCCCCGTCCTGGTGAGGGGATGTTGTCCCGGGCAGACACACTTGGGGGCACATGAGCCGATGGTGCTGGCAGCGCCCACCGGCACAGGTTGGGAAGAGCCTGGGTTTCCGTCTGTGCAGGTCAGATAGCTGCAGGCATGCACAGTGGGCGTCTGCAGAGTGAGGTTGAGTGCCCACTGAGAGATGGGATGGAAGCTTCCAGATTTAAGCAGTGATGTTGTCAGTGGAAAGATGTGTCTGCGATCCTATTGCTGAGCTGCTGCGTCGGGAAGCTCCAGAAGACTGGCGGGGGACGGGCAGGGTGACCCTTTTTAGAAAATATTTATAAAGTCTCAGGATTTGCAAGTCAGAGTTACAAAGAGAGAGGGAAGGACGGAGAGAAAGAGAGGTTCTCCGTCTGCTGGGTCACTCTGCAGATGGCCGCGCTGCCTGAGCCTAGAGCAGGCCAGAGCTGGGAGCTAGGAGCTGCTCCTGGGTCTCCCATGCAGGTGTAGGGGCCCAGGCCCTCGGGCCGTGCTCTGCTGCTTTCCCAGGTGTATGAGTCGGGAGCTGGCTCAGAAGTGGAGCAGCTGGGACTGGCACCAAGGTGGTGACTTAGCCCTCATGGTCCTTTTCTTGTCCCTGCAGTTCCTGGCCAGGCTGACGGAGAGGTTTGTCCTGGGGGTAGACATGTTCGTGGAGACATTGTGGAAGATGTGGACAGAGCTGCTGGATGTCCTTGGACTTGACGGTAGGTGCCATGCTTCCCCAGGGTCCGGGCCATCCTGTGCACCTGCGCTCCAGGAGTGCCTTCCTGCCTCCACCCCAGGTCCGAGTTGCCGTTTGTGTTGCCGGGAAGTCTGTAGGGACCTATGTCTGGGCCTGGTGAGTCACCAGAGGGACCAGGCAGACAGCCATGCTCATGGCTGTGTTGACCCCGAGGACACACTGCCCAGAGCATGAGCTGGGAGACTGTGGGGGCCAGGTTCAGCCTTCTGGAATCTCCTCATGGGGTCACGCGGGATGTATGGAATTCCTCCAGCCATGAGCTGTGACGACCCGCGTGGACTTTGCTCTGCTGGGGCGCTCAGCTCTTGGGGTTCCTGCTGAGGCTGGTCGTATGGGCGCCCAATGCCCATGGCTTCCCCACACCCCAAGGAGGGCAGGAGCTGGCGGCAGTGTCTGCTGTGTGCACATCTTGGGCAATTTGTACCCTTGCCTGGCCTGGGGCCTGGCACACGGGGGCCCTCTGCCAGGCCAGAGCCAGTCACAGGGTGGAGTGAGACCCTCGGAAGGGGTACCGCGTCTGTGGGCCGAGTGTAGACGTGGCTGTGCTGAGAACAGGGCCAAGTGCTCTGAGACCGTTGTCCTTGGTCCTTCTGCAAGGTAAGACATTCAGACCAAGGACACAGCGCAGCAGGGAGAAGACGGTTTTGTGCAGAGAGGGCCAGAGGCTGCACTGAGGCAGGCCTGGGGCACCCGGGGAGGTGGTGGGACCCTTCGCCCTGCAGCCTGCTGAGGCAGCCGGGCCCACCCCACTGTGACCCCAGCCTCCGGCCCCCAGAGGTGGAGGAAAGGTGTGGTGTTGCTTAAGACAGTCACACATGCCCCTGTAAGGCCTGGACACCCCACTCTACGGATGGCCTTGAGGCTGAGCCGTGAGGGTGGCGTGTCCCTGCTGCTGTTGCCCCACTCGGGGGCCCATTTCCTGCCTTCCTGCCTCGTTCCATTGGGTTCAGCTGCTGAGAGGCCCCACTGACTCAGGACACCTCCCTGCGCGGGCAGAGCATCGAGGCGGCCATGTGGCCCCTTGGGGGGATGCTGTGCAGCCCGCAGCACCCTGGGGCTGTTCCTGGCGCCTCATGGGGCATGGCTGAGTCAACACATAGCCCAAGTGCAGCAACCGCATGCAATCTGGGTCCATGCTGGCCCAGGGCCTTCCACTTCTGTCACCAGTGAACCGCGCAGCAGCAGATCTTATGGGAAGAAGCTGCCTGTGGCCTGGCACGAGACACACGGTGTGGGGGGAGCCTCCCAAGCTTTTTTTTTTTTTTTAAGATTTGTTTCTTTTTATTGAAAAGGCAAATATACAGAGAGAAAGACCTTCCATTCGCTGCTTCGCTCCCCAAGTGGTCGCAATGGCCGGAGCTAAGCTGACTTGAAGTCATGAGCCAAGAACCCTTCCCAGGGTGAAGCGAGCTCGGCTTCCGTGTCGTTTTTCCCACTACGTGTGATGCACAAGTTCAAAGCATTCCTAGGTCTGGGGGTTTGTGTTTTAGCAGGGAAATGTATCCCCAAAAGTTTGCAGGTGCTGGGGCCCAGGGCCTTGAGCCCACCTGTGCTGCTCTCCCAGGCCACGAGCAGTGCGCTGGATCAGGAGCAGAGCGGCCTGGCAGTGAACTGGTGCCCACGTGGGATGCAGAAGTTGAATCCTCTGTTAATCGATCGATTGCTGCCTGCCTGCTGTGCACGTGACCAGCCTCGCTCTGCTTCTCTCTTCTGTTCCACAGTCTCCAACATGTCCCAGTACTTCAGCCCGGCCTCAGTGGCCAACAGTCCCGCCCGTGCACTGCTGCTGGTGGGCGTGGTCCTGCTGGCCTACTGGTTCCTGTCGCTGATCCTGGGCTGCACCTTCAGCGTCCTGCACCTGCTGTTCGGCCGCTTCTTCTGGGTGGTGCGGGTCATCCTGTTCTCCATGTCGTGTGTGTACATCCTGCACAAATACGAGGGCGAGCCCGAGAACGCCGTCCTGCCGCTCTGCTTCGTCGTGGCCGTCTACTTCATGACCGGGCCCATGGGCTTCTACTGGCGCGGCAGCTCCGGCCCCAGCGTGCAGGAGAAGCTGGAACTCCTGGAGAACCAGGTCAGGATGCTCAACATTCGCCTCAGCAGGGTGCTGGAGAGCCTGGACCGCGCCAAGGACAAATGAAGGTCAGCCACCCCCCTGGGTGCTCTTTTACCAGCGCGGGCTCTCGGGAAACATGAAAAGAGGAAAAAAGAAAAATAGCAACAAACCCTAAACACTCTCAATAAACACTGGTGAATGTGAGCATGGCGCCTGGGGAGGGCGGCTGCAGCCGGCGGCAGCTCACGGGAGATGAAGGTGTCACCCGTGGAAGACTGCACCAAGTGTCACTAGTGGGGAAAATATTTTTTAATCAAAGGCGATCACCACATTAGCCGTACAGAAAGAAATTTATCTGTGCATAGAGCATAGTTACCTTTTTTTCGAGCATTTAAATACATCTTTTGTAAGGTTTTTTAAATAAAGGTGGACGAGTCAGGTTTTTAAGACTTCACGCTGAAGGAAAGAATATGCCTGTTTGGTATTTTGGAAACATTTCCATGTGTTTGTCTCTGCAGCTTAGGGACAGGCAGGCGAGGTTGGTGTGCATAGATACTTGTTCCAGAACGGAGCCTCGTTTTACAGGTTTGGGGCTGATGTTGACCTAATCAATGTTTCCTTTGCGGGTGAAATACTTCGGGAACCCAGGGGCCAGCAGCTTGCCATTCCCCCAAGACCTGAGAGTCTTTGTCCTGTGTCCTTTGGTATTTTTTAAGCTCAGCATTCTTGGGAGGAAACGCCAGGGGCTGGGAAGGTGCTGAGGGTCGCCCCAGCTCCTGTTTGCTGCCCTGCGTCTCGGGGCCTGCACAGAAAGCTGTACCCCAGGTGTGTTTGTTTCATTTCAGGTTTGGTCCAGTCAGGGCCTCAGAAGGAGGACCCACTGACACGAGCACCTGCATTCTTGCTGTTTTCAGAGTGGCCCGGGGGTGCTCAGCTGCCATGAGCAGTGCTGGGGACATCCCGCCATGGTGACGCATGTGGCGTGCTTTCCGTGTGAACCTGCTGTGTGCCCTTCCGTTAGATGGCCTCTGGGGATGGAGGACAGTAGCCGTGGGGGTTCCAGGCAAGAGAGCTTCCCAAGGCTCGGCTCCTTGCTGGTGGCAATGCGCCCTCACTGGGATCCCATTAGGAAAGGGAGGCGGTGTGTGCAAGCTGGCCTGGCACCTTCACCAGCACACCCTGGCAGCCCCCAGAGCCCTGCCTTTGGGTTTGCAGGAACCCCTGTCAGATCCTATAGAACCAGGACCTCACAGTCATCCAGGTACCAGTTTGAAGAAAACCGAGCGTCTGCCAGCTCTTGCATGTCTCTGAAGTTCCTGTTCCGGTGGCAAGCGCCTGGATGGAGCTGTGTGTCTTCATGGTGCCCGTTGCAGGGCCAGTCTCTCTGGCGTTCAGTTAGTTCCCTGATGAAAAGCATGCCTGTTAGGCATCGCTCACGTTGATCTCCATCCAGGATTCTGGCTTGTGTGTCACACGGACAGGGCCGTGTTAGCACAGGGGCGAGTGACATGGGCACATCCTCCCTGCCCTCCTTCCTCCTGCACATCTGGCTGTACCCCTAGGGGACCGAGACACCACTCTGTTCCCCTCTCCCCCGAGATGCACAGGGCACGGTGTCAGCAACCACCTGGTGGCCTGAGGAAGGGCCCGTGTCTGGGTGGCGGGTCGGGAGCACTGAGAACCGCGCCGAAGTCTGAGCTTGCCTTGGTCGACGGCTCGCTCTGCTCGTTCGCACTGCTCTTCCCGGCAGCACCCTCGATGCGTGGCTGACCGCTTTCAATGGCTTGTAGCGCCCAGGGTCCACTTCTGTTTGGGACAATGCTTGACCCCAAGGCGTTGGAGTTCTTTGTTTTCTTCCTCCATCCCGTGGACACTCTGCAGGGCCTTGGCCTTCCCCTGCCATCTCTCTCTGTCTTTTGTATGTAGAAAAAATGTATTTTTGTACCATTTCTCATATCTGTAAGAAGGACCTTTGTGATCCCTTCAGAGCTGGAGGGCCTGGCAGCACGGCACCTGGCGGAGTGTGATTCCGGAACATTTGGATGAAAACAATGTTGATCTGGTTTGAAATGTGTGTCATAGGGGCCCGGGGTTTGTGTGGCCAGACCCCTGCTCAGGGTGCGTGTGGCCCAGGGGACAGCATGGCCAAACCCCTGCTCAGTGTGCCTGTGGCCCAGGGGACAGCGTGGCCAGGCCTCTGCTCAGGGTGCCTGTGGCCCAGGGGACAGCGTGGCCAGGCCCCTGCTCAGGGTGCCTGTGGCCCAGGGGACAGCGTGGTCAGGCCCTTGCTCAGGGTGCTTGTGGCCCAGGGGACAGCGTGGCCAGGCCCCTGCTCAGGGTGCCTGTGGCCCAGAGGAGAGCGTGGCCAGGCCTCTGCTCAGGTGCCTGTGGCCCAGGGGACAGCGTGGCCAGGCCCCTGCTCAGGGTGCCTGTGGCCCAGAGGAGAACGTGGCCAGGCCTCTGCTCAGGGTGCCTGTGGCCCAGAGGAGAGCGTGGTCAGGCCCCTGCTCAGGGTGCCTGTGGCCCAGGGGACAGCGTGGCCAGGCCTCTGCTCAGGGTGCCTGTGGCCCAGGGGACAGCGTGGCCAGGCCTCTGCTCAGGGTGCCTGTGGCCCAGGGGACAGCGTGGCCAGGCCCCTGCTCAGGGTACCTGTGGTCTTGAGGGGTGCTGAGGGTTCTCTGCCTTCCCATGTGCCCTGGTAGGTCATACTGGGTGACTAAGACGCTGCCAAGAGGAATGCCCTGGGGAAGGCTTTTGCTGGGTTCCCCTGGGCACTGAGAAACACGGAGGCCACACAGGGCCACCGGCAGCTTGTTCCATGCTGGCAAAGGCAGGGCAGGGCAGCACGGTGGTAGGAAGTCCCAGGTCATGGTAACAGCGTGACCCTGCAGCCCGCCTGGACTGCCTTCAAGGGCTGGTGTAAACCCTTTCCTGCTGGGGTGAGCTGTCACTCAGTAAAGATGGACAGCTGTCCTGGGGTTGGTGCCAGTGCCCAGTGGGAATCCTGAATTGCTGCCTGTGCTACTCTTGGTGGCCAACACCTGCTGGGTACTCGCCAAAGGGTTTTGACCCAGCTGACTTCACCAGCTAGTCAGCTCTTACCCTCTGGCTGGGGGTCAGAGGGAAGCCTGAGGTTCCTCCCAGCCCTCATGAGTAAACCCATCCTTGCACAACACTAACATTTCTGGCGAAGTTTGAGCGATCCGACCTCCTGTGCGTCCTGCGTGAACAAAACTGAAGAACCATAGTGGCATCAGGACCCTCCTGGTTCGTGCTGGGCAGTCAGCTGGGGCAGAAACCCAGCTGTGCCCAGCACACCACTCTCCTGGTTCCTCCTGGCTGGGTCATTGGAACCAGGACCTGTGTCAGCACCAGCTTTTCTCTTGTGGCACAAAAAGCCAACCGTCATCTATGGTGTTGGCTGAAAACCTGTGGCAGCTAAGGATGTTGTTGGCCGCTGTTCCTGGGCTCGGGTCCAAAGGCTGTTGGTGTCAGTTTTAGCGTCCACATGTGTGTTCGGTCCCAGATCTCTTGGAACGGCTGTGGTGGTCAGCACACACTTCCAGCCCAACAGTTCCCTTTTTCTGAACTGGAAATAGTTATAATTGGGAAGGCAAATACCCATTAGCAGCAGCACATTCTTGGCTCAGTTGGTGTTGGGCTACGCCGACTGGTTACACATTTTCTATAGGATTGAATTGGATGCTGTCGCTGCATTTGATTTAAGCACAGTGGTGTGGGTGACAGTTCCATCTGGAAACTGCTTCTATAAGTACTTTCAACAGACATGAATGTATTGGGCTTATTATCTTTTTTTTTTTTTTTTTTTTCGGCAAAGCAGTATCTAATTCTTATTTATAAACCACTGGCTTTGGTGTTATGTAGAGGTATTTGTAGATCGATTTCAGAACAGAATTAAAATATTGTGAAAATTATAACTTAATAAATGTTTGTTGTAATTTGGTTGTGTGGACTTTAATGTTTTATTATGATGGCTTTCGTTAGTGGATGGAGACTAGATGGCATGGATTAAATAGATGATTCTGAGAACATGACAATAGTTTCCTCCCTGTGTGACCCTTAAATCTAACCCTCTGTTTGAGCCGAGCCTCGGTAGATCGTCCAATGATCATCCAGGGATTCCTTGAATCCCGGATGAGCTGCTGGAGGGAGGCATGCCGGCTTTAACTGGAGCTGGCCAGTCCGAGCTGGGTTTCACATAAGCAGCCCACGCTCTTTTTTTAAAAAAAAAAAAATTTATTTTTATTACAAAGTCAGATATACAGAGAGAGAGAGGAAGATCTTCCATCCGATGTTTCACTTCCCAAGTGAGCCACAACAGGCTGGTGCGCGCCAATCCGATGCCGGGAACCAGGAACCTCTTCCGGGTCTCCCACGCGGGTGCAGGGTCCCAAAGCCTTGGGCCGTCCTCGACTGCTTTCCCAGGCCACAAGCAGTGAGCTGGATGGGAAGTGGAGCTGCCGGGATTAGAACCGGCGCCCATATGGGATCCTGGTGCGTTCAAGGCGAGGACTTTAGCCACTAGGCCACGCTGCTGGGCCCAGCCCATGCTTTTTTTAGCAAAGTATACTGCAGTTTTGTTTTAAAGATTATTTATTTGAAAGAGAGAGAGATCTTCCATCTATTGCTTCGCTCTCCAAATGGCTGTAACAGCTAGGGATGGGCCAGGCTAAGGCAGTAGCATAGAACTCCATCCGCGTCTCCCCCAGGGGCGCAGGCCACCCTCAGCTGCCCTCACAGGTGGATTAGCAGGGAACTGGACTGGAAGTGGGGCAGCCAGTTGCAAACCCCCAGCACTCATTAGGGATGTCACAGTAGTGGTTTAGCATGCTGTGCCTCAACAGCGCCCCCAGGTGCTGCCTATGACAATCTCAAACTAAAGCTCATCGTGCTCTGCGTTTATTTGCTAAGTTGGATAACCCCATCAGGGTGGTGAGACTGGTACTCAGCCCTCCAGGGCACCTTGAACTTGGGGTGCCACAGGCTGTTTCCTTACAGAATGCTAGCAGCAAGGTTGACAGGAGTATAACCCCAGTAAACCAACTTGGGCCCTGAGCGCTGCCAACAGAATCCCATACCCATACACGGGGACGGGTGAGGCTGGCCCCCATGACATCGTGGGAAGGTCCTGGCACCCTCTGTCACTGGGAGAGTGGGCAGGTGACCCCTGGGGCCAGGCACGATGCAAGACAGCTCAGCCAGTAGTGAAAGCAGCAGCACGGGGTGTCCAGACAAATCTGAATGAGCAGGCGAGTAGCCCATCTGAGCCAAAGCCTGGGATTTAAAACAACTTTGCAAGAATATATTTTTTAAAAATGAAACCTAAATAAAGCAGGAGCAAGACCTTCCAGGACCCAGGAAATGCAGGGAGAACTACAGGGCTGTCGTGAGGGTGCCAGAGGCCTGACCTGGTGCCCCTGGCTCTGGGCCTCGCTGGCTGTCCCCAGCACTGCAGCCAGCGTGGGCTTTGCTGGATGACCAGGCCAGTGAGGAAGTGCCCTTTGTACCGCATGCATGCCCAGTGTGCCCTGTTCTGGTGGGCTTTCCCATCAGCTATGATGGGCCATGCAATGCTTCAAATGTCCCATGTGTCACCTTCCCTGTACTGTCACCGCTACATCGGGTCACCACCTTTGTGGCCGCTCCCTCTGGCTGGGTCAGGCTGAGGACAGCCCAAAGCCTTGGGACCCTGCACCTGTGTGGGAGACCCGAGGAGGTCCCTGGCTCCTGGCTTCAGATCAGCTCAGCCCCGGCTGTTGTGGCCACTTGGGGAGTGAGCCAGCAGATGGAAGATCTTTTCTCTCCTTCTCTCTGTAAATCTGTCTGCTTCCTTACCACAGGCAAGTTTGTGGTCTTGGACAGAAGTGGGTCATGTTGGTATTAGAAATTCTAGAATGTTCCAACTTCCTTAACAGTCAGCATTGACCATCTGCCTCCCTCCCCGTGGCCGGGAACGAGGACACAGACGCCCACAGCCTCATGCTGCTGGATTCCTTCATGCTTCTCGTGGCCATACTTGAATGTTGGTGTGCTCCTGACACCTCGGGCACAGGCACGTGCCCACCGCAGCCCAAGGAACCCGCACGCTGCCAGACCCGGCTCGAGAAACAGCTGCAAAGAAGTCGCCTCCTGGCATTTGAGAAGGCGTGACGTGGCCTAGGAAAAAGGAAGGCTACAGCCAACGCTGTCCCCTCGTCCTGTGTGTTCTGCCAGAGGATGCCACTGAGTGCCTGAAGCTGCCCTGTAGGGCGACCACCACCTCTAGGCGCCCTGCCACCTCTTCCCGAAGTTGCACCCGGGGTGCTCAGTGGCTTGCTTCAGCTTAGAAATGCTCCCAGCGGGCCCAGCAGCGTGGCCTAGCAGCTAAAGTCCTCGCCTTGAACGCACCAGGATCCCATATGGGTGCCGGTTCTAATCCCGGCAGTTCCACTTCCCATCCAGCTCACTGCTTGTGGCCTGGGAAAGCAGTCGAGGACGGCCCAAGGCTTTGGGACCCTGCACCCGCGTGGGAGACCCGGAAGAGGTTCCTGGTTCCTGGCATCGGATTGGCGCGCACCGGCCCGTTGTGGCTCACTTGGGGAGTGAAACATCGGATGGAAGATCTTCCTCTCTGTCTCTCCTCCTCTCTGTATATCTTAATTTCCAATAACAATAAAAATCTTAAAAAAAAAAAAAGAAAAAGAAATGCTCCCAGGGTGTTGCTCTAGGGGCAGTGAAGCCCTGGCCCCTGCCCGCAAATGCCCGGAGCCCTGTCCTGCAGAGTGGCATCGCGGTCACCATGTGCATCCCCTGTCCTGCTCCGTCCCTGGCATCTCATCTGGGCAGGTGGGCCCTGCACCGGGAGGCTCGTTGGTGGCCCCTGGGTTGGGGGTCGGGGAGGACACTGTGGTCCCTTCCAGGGCCCTCCTGTGTCGCTCGCCCCGCAGCCTGGCTGCTGGCACAGCCCGTGCCTCAGGACCCCCGAGCGGCAACCCCTGCTCTCCTGCGCCCAGCCCAAGAGCACCACCACTTGGTCGGTGGGCCTGCCGGCCTCCCTCCGCCGCCCCCGCGCGCCCAGTACGGCTGCTCCCACACGCCCAGACTTGGAGGAGGAATTTTCCAGCCTCCTCAGACGCCAATCCCCCGGTTGGCACCAGGCGCCCCAGAGCGTCGGGGTCCGGGACACGTTGGGTTGTCAAGGTGACGGCGTCCGGGGCCCTGAGGAGTGGGAAGGTGACCCCGCCCCGTCCGCCAGCTCCGATTGGGCACACCCTTTTCCGAATCCCTTTCCGGATTGGCTGGGAGGCGCGGCCCACGCACCGGAACGCCGTGCGATTGGTTGGCGCTCACGCCAGCTCTCCTTGCTGCCTTGGTCTA